>NW_012144967.1:11818895-11819778 GCF_000956105.1 Propithecus coquereli
AGGTACTAAGCCTTGCTGGGTGCTTCAGCCTTTGAGATGGGCAGCTTCCAAGCTGATGCTGTGGTATGTGGCAAGCTATAGAATTATATAATTTATCTTTTGTACCTTTCCTATTATAGAGCTCAAGGTTAACTTGTTTCTGGAGGTATGTACTCACTTTAAAAATTATTTTAATTGTAAAATACTCATAAAATTTACCATGTTAACCGTTTTTAGGTATATAGTTCAGTAGTGTTAAGTATCTTCACATTTTTGTGCAGCAGATCTCTAGAACTTTTTCATTTTACGAAACTGAAACTCCTCATCCCCCCTCCCCTAACCCTTGGCAACCACTGTTGTACTTTCTGTTTCTAGGAATTTGACTAGGTAGTTCATGTAAGTGGAATCAGTATTTGTCTCTTTGTGACTTGTTTGTTATTTAGCATAATGTCCTCAAGGCTCATGCATGTTGTAGCATGTCAGAATTTTCTTTTTTAAGGCTGAATAATCCTTTGTATGTAAATACCATGTTTTTCCATTCATCTGTTGGTGGACAACAGTTACTTCCCCCTCTTGGTTATTGTGAATAATGCAGCTATGAACATGGATGTCCAAATCCGCTCTTTGAGATCCTGCTCTGCATTCATTTGGATATTCACCCAGTAAGGTAACTGCTGTCTCATATGGTAATTCTGTGTTGAATTTTTTGAGGAACCACTGCACTGTTTTCCATAATGGCTGGACCCTTTTACATTCCCACCAACAGTGCACAAGGGTTTCAATTTCAGCATACCCTTGCCAACACTTGTTCTTTTCTGTTTTTTGATGGTACTTATCCTGATGGGTATGAGGTGATAATTGTGGTTCGGATTTGCATTTCCCTAATGTTGAGCATCTTTTATAT
>NW_012144967.1:11819828-11823222 GCF_000956105.1 Propithecus coquereli
GTGCAGGTGGCCAAAGCTGAGCAAGAGAGCAGGCTTAGAAGGAGTAGTCGGTATGCAGAGGGACAAAGGGACAGAATCCTGAAGACAGGGACTGTGTCCCTTAATACTGCCAGGAGCTGCCACTTATGGTGTGTCTACCAGTGCTAGGCATGGTTCTGTTGACTTCACCCAACAAGTCTTTACTGATCACCTCCTGCGATCGATAAATAATCATTAAGTGTGGTGCTTTCATTGGAGCATCACTAACCCAGTCAAATGTTCTCGGTTCATATCGGCCTTTGCCTCTTACTAGTTGAGGAAGTTCGTTATCCTTTGTGCCTCAGTTTCTTGCCTGTAGAATGAGGGTAATACTCCTGAACTCAGAGCTCACAGTGGGGGAGGGGGTGGCTAGACCACGTGCACATAGAAAATGAGCTGCGTCTGCTGAAGGAGGGTACAGGGTGCTGAGAGAGGGCAAGGGGGGTCCTAATGTTGCTGGGGGAGGATTCTGGAGGGGGTGGCGGTGGAGCTGAGACCTGCAGCGTGGTAGGAGCTGGGAAGAGTTTGTTGGGGTGGGAGGGCTGGTGACGTCTTCCAAGCTGTGAGAAGAGCCTGCGCCAGTAGTAGAGCTGCTTGTATCCCGTAACTGCTAGACTTCTTCCACCTGTGACCTCCTTTAGTCCTCTGGCCACCCCACGGAGTGCTCTTGTAAGTCCTCCGCATCTTGCTCCTGGTTGTAGTCAGTAGAAGGGCCCGGATGCGAATGTGGGTCAGCATGTTGACTGTGGAGCGCATGGTCTCCCCACTCCGTGCTGCCTCTTCCAGAGGGATCCATGCACTCTTGGCCAGAGACCTTGGGATGTGTCTCCTGCCAGCCTGACAGTGGGGCCTTCTGGCTCCTCTCTCCACTCACAGATCCTTAAGCTCCTGAAGGGCAAGGTGGTAGTGGGGCACGCGCTGCACAATGACTTCCAGGCCCTCAAGTACGTCCACCCTCGGAGCCAGACCCGGGATACCACCTACGTCCCAAACCTCCTCAACCCGCCCGGCCTCCACACCCGGGCCCGCGTCTCTCTGAAGGACCTGGCCCTGCAGCTGCTGCACAAGAAGATCCAGGTGTGTGGTGTGAGAGCAGCTGGGCAGAGTGGCTCCAAGCCAGCTGGTCCACGGGTTGGGCTCTGGGCTGTGCCTCCAGGCCTTGTGTAAAGCACAGGTCTCCCACCAGTGCAGACAGCCCTGGGTGTTTCTCTCCACGATCCTTCTTCCCCAGCGTGTATTGCGATAGCCACATTCTCCCAGCCTCATGTCTTCTAGATCTGCCCCCACCTAAGTCCAAGCTCTATCCCTGCACCCCTGCAGGATGGTCTCCCATCTCCTTCAACCAGACAGAAAGCCTTTGAGCAGGGCAGCCTGTAACTCTTGCTTCTCCCGTGCTTCCATTCATCATTCACCTGGGCTGTAAGCCTTTGAAGGAGATTTTTACCGTGTCTTACACTTGCGGAAAACAGGCTTAGAGAAGCTAGAAGTCTTTTGTAGGACTAAGGCTCCAGCTCTTTTCTCTGCTCCCCCATCCTGGGGGTATATATTCTTGGGCCGGTACCAAGAGCTCTGGGAGGTAGGTCTTGCTTCCTGAGGTGACAGCCCTTTCACCAGGACTGCAGGCAGTGACGTGCTGGCTCTTGTCCGCAGGTGGGCAAGCATGGGCACTCATCAGTGGAAGATGCCATGACAGCCATGGAGCTCTACCGTCTGGTGGAAGTGCAGTGGGAACAGCAGGAGGCCAGCAGCTCCTGGGCCCGCCCAGAGGACAGAGAGCCTGACAGCAGCACAGACATGGAGCAGTACATGGAGGACCAGTACTGGCCTGAGGACCTGGCCCAGGGCAGCAGCAGAGGAAGGAGGCAGACACAAGATGGAAGGGAGTGAGAGGGAGGTGGAGCTCCCAGGCTGGCCTTCCCAGTGTTGCAAGAGGGGGATGAGGGCCAGGACAGCCCTGGGCAAGGCAGGGCAGGAGACAGCCAGCCCCAGGGCCAGAGGCATGAGGACCATCTGTCCCCTTGCTGCCCTCTGCCCACAGCACAGCCTTCTGTCTCTCCAGGGCTCTTGTTGGTTATGCATCCTGATGCCTGGTGGTTTTGCTAATGGCACTTTATAGGTTCCATGGAGAAGTCAGGTGGACTGTCTGCTGGGGCCCAACAGACTGTCCCGGGTTGTCACTGGCCTTCCCCACTCCCAACTCTCCTGAGCCATATGCTGTGCTATCTGAAGGGATAATGCCTTCCCAGGGTGGTGGGCAAGGGTGTCAATATCCTGGAGCTCCCCTTATCTCAGTGACTTGGGATAAAGTTCTGTTCATGTTGTTCCCACCTACCTCTTCCTCCAGAGTCACTTTCAAGTTCAGAATAAGTAAGCCCTGAAGTTAATGTTAAGGCCTCTAAAAGAGACAGTTCTTCCCCATCTCTCCGACCTCGAACTCTGGCTACAGCTATGGTAGGAACTTGGTGCTCTGCGTGGCCCGTCACCTCCCTGCTAGGCTATGACGGAATAGCAGGGCACACGGGCCTCCCATGCAGAGCTGGTCCCTTCACGTACCTGACATCAGAAGTCACCAGGCACAACTCAGGGAGGAGGGAAAGCAGCTAAGCTTTGGATAAGAACTGGCATATTTGTTTTGACCCAAATCAGGGATGCCCCCTGCCCACCCAGCACTAGGCTCTCTTAAGCAAAAGCCTGGGAAACAAGGCAGTGGTTTGGATTCTCGGGCCCTTGTGCAGAAATGGGTCTGACTTTTATTTATTTATTAAGAGCAGGGCCACTGGTCTCTAGGGCGGCAGAGTCCACGTGTCCCCTGGGTGTTGGCAGCTGTGTTGTGTCCCTGAACCTCATGTGGTACCCCCTCAGCTCTTTGACAGTCACTATGGCTGTTGGGTTTTCTCCTAATTTCTAAAACTGTTCTCTTCCCTTATTTCTTAAGGGATAATTTTGAGGTAGTGGAGAAACCAAGAGCTCAGGTCACACAGACCTTTGAGTCCCATCTTTGCTTGCCACTTAACTTTGAGACCTTAGGCAAGCATGTGACTTCCTGTTGAGCCTGTTTCTTCCTCTGTGAAATGGGGACAGTGCTACAGCCCACCTCATAGGGTTGACAGGAGCATTAAATGTTAAGTGCTTAGCACAGTACCTCGCCCAGGGCAGCCAGAGCCAGCGGGCGCTGCTGTTTATTCTTTACGGACTGGTTTCAACCCCTTCAGGATGACACCTGAAACTGAGCCCTTGGGTTGAGCAGCCATGGCCCAGACAGAACTGTCCTTGCTTGGCTGTTCCAGCAGCTGAGTTGGGGCAGGGGTGAGGAGGACGCAGCAGGGAGGTTCAGGGTTTATCCCTGTGTGTCCCAGGTGCTGGCTTCTCGTCAGTG
>NW_012144967.1:11824557-11846153 GCF_000956105.1 Propithecus coquereli
GTTTTATAATATGTATTCCATTAGCACAGTTTTATGTGTATTAAGTCGAACCACATGAAATTGCTGATGTTTGACTGTTTCATGTGGTTCATCCTGTAGTAGGTACAGTTGATCCTGGAACAACACTGGGGTTGGGGGTGCCGACCTTCTGCCCCACAGTCAAAAATCCAAGCATAACCTTAACTCCCCCAAAACTTTTAATAGCCTACTATTGACTAGAGCCTTACCAATAACATAAACAATTAACACATTTTGTATATGTATTACACATTCTTAAAATAAGCTAGAGAAAAGATGTTATTAAACGATAAGGAAGATAAAATTCATTTATGATACCGTACTGTATTGATATCATAAGTTTACGTGGTCTGTTTGCAAGCTGAATCATCTGAAATGGCAGCAGCTGCCGACTTCTATTTGCTGTATCATATTAATACCAAGCAGTTCAACTTTCTCTTATAATATCGTCACTTTGCTTCTTGGGAGCGCTTCCAGCATCACTAGTGGCATTTGGTACAGGTCCTGTGGTGTTATTCAAGGTTTATGGTGTTGCACTAAACACGAAGAAAAATATCCAGGAACCAGAGAGATCACTCGCTACTGTGATACGCAGTTTACTGGAGAGACAAACTGCTCACACAGACTGGCGTCTTCAGTCTGCAGCACTTGGGCTCACTGCAGTGACAACAGGAGGTGGCTGTGAACTTACTGCAGTAGTATTGTATGTACTGCAGTTAATTTTATATACTTAGGAGTTAATACTGTGTCTTCACATTTGTTTACACTTCTCTTGACTAGGAATGGCACCATGTAGGTGGGTAAGTTTTGATAAATTTTACCTTTTAATAATAGACTTGTATATATTTTATGGTAGTAAATGATAAAAATAGGCCAGGTGCAATGGCTCACACCTGTAATCCCAGCACTTTGGGAGGCTGAGGCAGGAGGATTGAGGCTAGGAGTTAGCCCAGCCTAGGCAGCATAGTGCAACCCCCATCACTGCAAAAATATTTTTAAAAATTATCCAGGCGTGGTGGTACGTACCTATAGTCCCAGCTACTCAGGAGACTGAGGCAGGAGGGTAACTTGAGCCCAGGAATTCAAGGCTGAAGTGAGCTATGATTGTACCACTGCATTCATTCCAGCCTGGGAGACAGAGTAAGACCCGTCTCTTAAAAAAAAAGAAAACAAAAAGTAGACTAGTATCAGCATCTGTTTTGTGCATTCATGACATACCTGAAGTTTTCTTAATTTCTTCAGCATTTCTACGTTATATGGTTCATCTGCAAGTTTTTTCAAATTGTCAAAAATCTCCAAAACATTTCCCAATATATGTATTGAAAAAAAAATCTGTGTATAAGTGGACCCAGGCAGTTCAAACCCATGTTGTTCAAGGGTCAACTTAGAAGTACACATGCACATTTTAGGAGTACATGCCCAGCAAGGTTGGAGCAGCCGGGCTGGAAGAACAGGTTGCCTGCTGGGAGAGCTGCCTCTGACCCTTCACTGCAAGTCGTCCACTCGGCGTGTGTCCTGAGCCCAGTGCTAGGGATCCAGAGAGGGTCACAGACTGGCAGACTTCATACCTGCTGTGGTCATTATAGGTGGTCACCTGTGGCTAGATGTGTGTCTTTAAGGCTGGCAAGTTTGCCCTGAGTCATACTTTCCTGCTGTCACCTGATCCAAAAATGTTTGTGGGTGTGGCCTGCCGATGTCTGATGCCAGTTAAAGCTGGAGCGTCAACACCAAGAACCCCCTGGCTGGGGTGGGGGCTCCTCTCTAGGTGCTGTTAGTTACCAGTGCCCGGGTCCAACGTCAGAGGACACAATACATTTGAAAAAAAATTCAGCCTGACCCAGGCGAGGTTCTAAGTGCTGGGGGCCCGGCAGTGATCCAAACAGATGGTAGAGGAATGGTAAATGAACAAGTAGACGGTATTTCGGATGGTGCTAATTTCTATAGAAAAAGGCCAGGAAGGGGCTAGGAAGTGCAGTTCTAAATAAAGAGGTCAGGGAAGGCCTCCTGGGATGGCCTGAGGGAATGGGAGCAAATTAGGTAGATGATCTGGAGAAAGAGCTTTCCAGACTGAGGGGATAGCAAACAGTCGGAGATGGGAACGTGCCCAGAGGGTTGGAGGAACAGGAAGAGCCAGTGTGGTTGGAAGGAGGTGGGCGAGGGGGCAGTGGCGAGGGCCTGGGAGAGGGCGCGCTACTGCCTGTCTCTTCCACCTGGTCCCTGTAGCCATCCGACCTGGTCCTTGGGGGATGCAAGGGTTTAGGAACCACCACCATCATCTGAAGGATATGGCAGGACCTGCTGATGGTTCAGGAGGGGTCACATGTCCATAACTAAGGACCTGATGTGGGTTTAAACCTTAAAGAGAGTCCTTAGATTGGATGGTGGTACAAGAAGATTGGAAAGGCCGGTGGGCCGATGAAACTGGAATTTGAGATTTGCCTTTTTTTCCCCTAATTATAAGACAGTAGAATCGAAGGTTTCATTTAACAACCACTTCTCACACTCCAGCATGTACACTAGATTACAATAAACCATTCTCTTTAGACATAGGTTCGTAGCTGTCAGTTGATCATTCAGCCAAGATTTTTCCAAGGGACTTTCGGATAGAACTGCCTTATGTTGCAATAAAACTTCACAAACAAACACACACAGACAATACAGGGAATCCCCCAACATAAAATGCCACGGCCGACCAAACAGGAACCACAAAACGAGAACTGAATTCTAATCCCAAGGGGACAAACTCGGAACCAAATTCTCTCAAATGAAAAAACCAACAACTCCCAATCCTCCCTCCCCACCCCGGAACCAGGTACGTACCACCACACCTGGTACCACAAATCCATCGGGGTGTGCGGGGTTCTGAAACACTGCTCCCACCCGCCATGGGTGGAAACAGGGTCTTGGCGTCCCAGGGAACTTTACTTACAAATGGCTGTGGCATCTGGACACTTCCCAAATCCATTTGCTTCCCCTCGACTCAGTTCAGGTTGGTCGGAGCTGTGTCCATTCAGGGAGAAAGAGATGGGACTTCCCGGAGCTAAACAGGCCCGGGCGCTTGCTGGGAGAATCCGTTTCTTACCTGAAAAGGGGATGCTCCTGCCCATGGCTTGACCTGGAGCTGCTCCCTGCCTCCTGCAGCAGTCACAGGTTGCCATTATACCGGAAGCTGATGGGCCCACCCAGGGACACCAAATCTGTTCCTGAAAGTTTGGCACTTGTCCCTGAGACTGCATTGGAAGAACAAGGACAAGTGGTTTGAGGAGAAGGAAAGAGGAGTTTATTAATTTGCTGGCAAATGAGGAGGTTGGCAGACTCCTGTCTCAAAGTACCAACGTCCTTTTTTTTTTTGGCAACAGGAAATCATTAAATTCTTGAGCAGAGAAGTGCCGTGACAAACAGTACAAGAGATTAGGCTTTTGGGAAACTTAATCTGGTAGGACTCAAAAAATCATTTAGAGCAGAGCATGAAGGTGGAGGCGGGAGACGCAGGATGGCGGGCAAGGACTAGGCTAGGTTGTGCCCAGGAAAGGGAAGTGGCGCACTCAGAGGCAGCTCGGGGAAGACTGGCAGAGGCAGATTTGGAGTTGAATCCATGAAGCAGGCACAGGACCATGTGGTAAGAATTGGAGGGGTAGGGGCCGGGCATGGTGGCCGACGCCTGTAATCCCAGCACTCTGGGAGGCCAAGGCGGGAGGATTACTTTAGGCCAGAAGTTCAAGACCAGCCTGAGCAAGAGCCAGACCCCGTCTCTACTAAAAAAAAAAAAAAAAATAGAAAAAGTAAAAAAAAAAAGAATTGGAGGGGCAGGATGTGCTCTGCCTCAGACCTGGGGAGGTGGGTAGAGGCGAGGGTCCAGGGCCTGCGGTGAGGCTACTGGTGTCCGAGGATCACCACAAGGCACTTGGGGCCCGTGTGGATTGCAGAAGCAATCCTCCAACTGGATCTTTAGGGGGTTACTTTTTAAGTACATGTTTGTGGAAAGTAACAGAAATGTTGCTTCATTTCCTCCTTCATCAGGGTAACAAATCTTTATGCATTTGAAGAGCAGGAAGTCCCCAAACAGTCTGAATTCAAGCAAAAGCTGCTTATTCAGGATGGGAACCAAAAATACTCTCTTGTACCGCAAACGGGAGCGATGCCTTCTCATTAAGACATATTTCAGTATTTGGTTTTATTTTTGAGGTCTCTTAAAAGTCGGGCATCCCACTAGGTGAAAACACCACAGATCTGGGGAAGTTCCTTTCCAGACCACAAACCTTTGTGACAATCAGGGGCAATCAGATCAGACTGACCAATGTTCAGTGCACGTAGATCTGGAGTAGCAGCAAGTGTGGGGAGCTCTCCGCTCATGCTTGCGGAATCTCGCCACAGTGTGCGACAGGCGTGTTCCTCATTGAAAGTTGATTCTTGTTTTGCCCCAGTTATAACTCATTTGTTATTCACATGCTAGGCACTGATCTAAGAGCTCAAAGTTCCAGCCTGAGAGAGCATAGACCTTAGGAAGTGTGGCCATGCTGGCGGGGGCTCCCTCAAGGCCTGCTTCTCCTTGGCCCCCAAACAGTGTCCCCCCAGCTGGAGGCGGAGCGGCTGAAGCACCCCTGATCCCATGGAGGCCTCTGAGGGCTGCCCCGCTGCCTCCTTGTCTTCCCTGGGCTGGAGGTAGGGGCTAGCCCCCCTTCCCCCACAACCTTCTGCCCATCCCAGTTAATAGCCTCAGTGTCCCAAGAGTCGGTTTCCCTGTCCCCATAAAAGACCTCAGAGTATCAGACTGGTGGCGGGTCCCAGAAGTTGTGGGACACTCCCTGGGCTCCAATCCTGGGGATGTTTGTTCTCTGGGCAGAGGGTGAGAAAGGAAAGAAAGATGTCGCAATCCACTTCATCCACTTTAGATGCGTCATCTGAAAATGGGGAGGGAAAGGGGCAAAGGACGGACACCCTGACAGGCCTGCCAGCTCTGTCAGGGCTGACTCAGGCCCTCAGCTGAACTCTCCACCTGCTGGCGTAGCCGAGAGGGGGCAGCCCAGCCCACGTGCCCGGCCTCCCGCCCTTCACTTCACTTGATAAACCAGAAACTGAAACGGAGCGGGGATGCCGCTTGGAGGCGGAGATGACTCACTGCCGAGAGTGACTGGTGACTGCTGGAGCTGAGCAGGGCAGCAGAGAGGCAGAGGGAAGCTGAGGGCACGGAGGCCAGCAGGTGAGAGCTGGGACAAGCGGCAGGGCGGCAAAGGGAGGGGCCCTCCTGGTCCCCAGGAGGCAGGGCAGGACCAGGGGCCCTGGGACCTGTGGGCAGGGGAAGCCAGGTGGGCTGGCAAGAGGCCAGCTTCCTCTGCGGCCAGGTGGTGCTGTAGTTAAAGGGCAGGGTGGAGGGCGCAGGATGGCTGGGAGTGGCCAAGGACATCTGGAGGCTTGGTTTGCCCAAGTGTGAGGTCTCCCATGCCCCTCTCTCCAGCATCTGAGGGTCCCTGAGGAGCATGGCTGGCAATCACGAGGCCGTGGCCATGGACTGTGAGATGGTGGGGCTGGGGCCCCTCCAGGAGAGCGGCCTGGCTCGTTGCAGCATCGTGAACTTCTACGGTGAAGTGCTCTACGACAAGTTCATCCGGCCCGAGGGGGACATCACGGATTACAGAACCGCGGTCAGCGGGGTCACCCCTCAGCACATGGCGGGGGCCACACCATTCACTGTGGCCAGGCAAGAGGTGAGTGAAGGGCCGTGTGCCAGCCAGGCCAAGGCTGCTGCAGAAAACCCCTTCTACTTCCCGGCGCCTTCCCCCAGTGTCTACCTGTGACCGGTGACCTAACCTCGTGAGAGTCCCCACACTGCTTTGCCGCTTTGGGGAGAAACCCCTGGGGGTCTCCATCACTTCCCTAAGGCTTCCACCGGCAGAGAACTGTAGGCTCACATCTGGGAGTCACGCTCAGGGTATCTGCTCCAACTTGCTGGTCTTGCAATGGGGAAGCTGAGTCCCACCTGATGTTGCCGCATAGTGACTTGGGTCTACATCGCCTGTTCTTTTCTGTACTCTAGGCTGCCCCTGGCGAGCACTGTGGGGAAGCAGCCCTCTCCAGGTCTAACTTTCTGTTTCTCTAAATCACTAAATGGAAAGCAAAACTTAAAAGTGACACCAGGTTTAGTCACTTCTGGGAAGTCTCAGGAGGGCCAGCAAACTCATCAGTTTCTAGGCTAATGGGGTTGGGGAAGTCCAGGAAGAACACAGGTTCCTCTCAGCTGCACACATGCAATGCGTGCCAGGCTCCAGGTGCTGGAGATAAAATCACAACAATAGCTACTATTTACTGAGCTCTGGCTCCGCCCCGGACGCCGTCCTCTCCTAAGCATTGGCGCCTCGGAGCTGCCAGGTGGGTTCTCAGGAGCTGTTAACTCAGAGTTAAGAGGGCTGGTTTGAATCCCGGCTCCATGACTTAGCAGCTGAGTTACCTTAGGCAAGTTACTCCACCTCTCTACCCAGTACCCAGTTTCCCCATCCATAAAAGAAAACGGGGATAGTAGTGGTAGCAACTTCACAGGGTTATTGTAGGATTGAGAGAGTGCCTAAATAAGTACTCAAAAAATGTTAGCTATGTGTACCTTATTATCCCCGTATTACAGATGAGGAAACTGAGGCTTGCTTGAACTAAGTGTATTGGTTTCTTAGGGCTGCCATACCAAAGCACCACAAACTGGGTGACCTAAACAACAGGTATTTATTGTCTCACAGGTCTGGAAACGAGAAGTCTGAAATACAGGTGTTGGCAGGGGTAGTTCCCTCTGAGGGCTCCATGCCTCTTCCCAGCTTGTGGGGGTTGTTCGCAATCTTTGGGGTCCTTGGCTTGTGGATGCATCACCCTGATCTCCGCTCTCAAGTTCCCATGGTGTTCTCCCTGTGTGTGTCTCTATCCAAACTTCCTCTTTTTAAAAGGACACCAGTCACATAGGATTAGGAGCCCACCCTGCTCCAGTGTGACCTCATCCAGCTAAACTAATTATATCTGCAGCGACCCCATTTCCAAATGTCACATTCTGGGGTACTGGGGGTTAGCCTTTTAACATATGAACTTGGCAGGAGGCGAGGGGCACATTTCAACCCCTAACCCTGAGTAGCTTGCACAGTGCAGAGAGCAGGCGTGCGCAGGGGCTGCTCAGAGCCTCTAGAGCTGGGCCGTGCAGCAGGGCCACTGCTAGCCACGTGCTGCTAGTGGGCACCTGGCGCATGGCTGGTCTGAACTGAGATGTGCTGTTAAGTGTAAAATCCACACTGGATTTGGTGACCTGTATTTTAACAGGAACCATAAAATACCTCAATAATTTTTTATATTGATTACACGTTGAAATGATAATATTTTAGTTACATTAGGTTAAATAAAACATTAAAATTAATTTCACCTGCTTCTTTTTACCTTTTTAAATATGGCTATTGGGTGATTTAGAATTATATTTGTGGCTCCCTCACATTCTATTTCTATTGGACAGTGCCATTCTAGAAGTACAGGTTGAGGACCACTTATCTGAAAGTGGACCAGAAGTGTTTTGAATTTTGGATTTGTTCAGATTTTGGAATATTTACATTATACTTACTGGTCGAGCATCCCAAATCTGAAAATCCAAAACTGGAAATGCTCCAATGAGCATTTCCTTTGAGTATCATGTCGGCACTCAAAACATTTCAGATTTTAGAGCATTTCCGATTTTGGATTTTTGGATTTGGAATGCTCAACATGTATTAAAAATATACTGGGAAAACTTAAGGAGGGGCACAGTACATCATGGTGGTTCTGGAAAGACTCCATGCGGCTGGTGGTATTTGAAAGGAGTGGGGAGAGGCTGTGTAGGCAATTAAGCAGGCCACAGGGAGCCGCCGAAAATTCTTGAGCAAGGGCACGGCAGGATAAAAACCAGTTTCAAGAAAGCTAGAATGGGGGTACTGCAGAGGAAAGAGAGGGGTGAGAAAAAAGATGCCAATAGGGAGAAGAGTCAGAGGCCCCAGGCAACAGTAAAGGGCCCGAGTGGTCTGCCACCAGCAGAGGATTGGAAAGAAGAAAATCTTAGGAAGGAAGAGACCTAAGAAGAGTCACCAAGAAGGGGAGGGCAACATAAAGAAGAGGTGAAGAGGCGGGGGTCCGTTCAGGTGCTGAGGGGAGGCCCAGGGACAGGGGAGGCCTAGGCCCACCGTCAGATCCCCACCAAGCAGTCAGGGTGGACAGTATTGACACAGGAAAGTGACTCCTGATGTTGGGAGCCAGAAGTTCAAGTGGGTCCTTGGCTTTGTGAAAGAAAGAATTAGGAGCGAGCCAATGGTATAAAGTGAAAGGGAGATTTATCCGGCAACTACAGAAAGTCTACTCCACAGACAGACAGAGGCAGGTTCTCCCTGCAGAAGAGAACCAGCCTCCTGGTTTCTGTGGCCTTTCTATTTAAGCTATGGCTTAATTAACAAGGGGAGGAATATTCATGAAGGGGCGGTGTTTTCTTGGAATCCGGGTATCACCCTCTATTGCTCTACTATCTTGGCTCTAACCGATTGAAACTTGCCCTGCCGCCATCCTGTTTTGATCAGGGCAATTTGAAACTTTGTTTCGAGACTTCCTGACTCGGGCAATGCTGCCACAATGCTCAGTGCAATGCCCAAAAGCAATGCCAAAAGCAGTACCCAAAGCACTACCTGCCAGTTCCTGTCTCAGTAGGTCCCTAGCTTTCCTCCTTGTTCTCAGCTCCGACCCCATCAGAAAGAGGGAAGGGTGTAGAAGAGCCCAGAGCAGGGGAGGAGGAGGCGGTAGAGAATCACTTCTCTCGCGGCTGGACATCCAGGCCCGGGAAGCTGCAACTCTCTGGACACGCTCGAGTGCCGGCCTGGCCTGGGAGCCGGAACCCCTGGTCTTCATGCAGACTTGGTGCGGAACAGCTTTTGTTTCTGAGGTTCCGCCAAGCCCAGCGCCTCAAGTGCGTGACATTAAGGCCCCGGCAAGGTGGGCACTTGGTAGCCACTGAGGGAACGAGGGAGGCGTCTGAAGACCAGGCAAGTCTGGGAAGCACATCCGGGTTCCCCGGCTCCTGCTCCATCGCCTCCTACTGGTTTGTGTGGCCTTCAGGAAGTTACGGAAACTTTCTGAGGCTCAGTTTCCTCATCGTAAAAGGAGAGTGGTAACGCCTCCTCCCTGGTCTCCAGTGGGTTGGATGCCGTGACATGGGCTGTGGCCCTGAGCGCAGCGCCTGGTTCACAGCTGATGTTCAGTAACTGTGCCCGCCGGGAAGGGAAGGGCAGAAACCTGGAGTACACATCGCAGTCCCCTCTCCGACTCCCCTTGAGCACTGCTGCGATTTTGAGGCCGGCCTCATTTTCTGCCTGCTGCACCTGGTACGCTTGCTGCCAATCTCTCCCACCCTGCTGCCAGGGAGACTTCCCCAAGCCTGGCTCAGGTTGTAGCCCCCCTGCCCCCTTCAAACACCACCCGTGGCTCCCCACTGCCTAAGGACCCCATCCCAGCAGCCAGGCTCTCCAAACCACTGTCTACCTACCTGCCTTTCCTGCCTTCTGTCATAGCTCAGCCACTGCCGCCCCGTGCTCCAGCCAAACCCTACTCTCCTGGGTCCCCCATCCCTGCCCCTAGAAAGGCCGCCGTTCCGGGAGCCCCGGGCCAGAGGAGTCCTCTACGGTGCCCCTGCCCCACCACACCCGGCTCTCTGGCCCTCCCCGCTGTTGCCCACGCCCTCCCAGCTTGTCGGTCCACACACGGTCTGCCCGGTTCACAGCTCCCGCCGTAGCTTTACCTGCCCCCAGACTGGAGGCTGTCCTTTGCACACAGAAGGTGATCTGAGAATGTTTGTGGGATTGAAGTTGAACTGATTTCATAAAAGAGTTCAGGCAGCTGCGTGGGGTAAAATTGCCTCTGCCCCTGTGCTGGCCTTTGCCATGGCGATGCGATACCCACACAGCCCTGGGGCGGGCAGCAAGCACACTGCCCTGAGACTCGGCCAATCCCAGCTTTGCCACCTGAATGCTCTGTGTCCTCTGGCTTGTTTCTCAACCTCTCTGTGCTCCCCTCAGTAGGATCCTCTGTAACACAGGGCTGATAAAATAGCGCAGGAGTATCCACATCCGGCATGGTGTCCCACCGCCTTTACTCCCCGTCACAGCCCTGGGAGGTAGTGAACTGGACCAGCACTTCCATTTCACAGGGGAGGAAACCGAGGAGCAAGGCCGAGTGAACTGCCCGAGGCAAGGGGGAGCAGAGACCCAGATTCCGAGGTACGAGGCCGAGTGAACTGCCCAAGGCAAGGGGGAGCAGAGACCCAGATGCTGGCTGCAGAGCTGGAGTTGTGAGGTGCAGACCCTGTGCTCAGTGTGTGTAAATGCCACACGTCCAGTACGTGCGAGGGGCGGTGGCATGGCCTGTGCGTGAAGCTGTGGTACCAGCTAACGGCCATCACTTGTTTCCATGAACAAGGACACTGTGGGTCAAGTTGCCTGAGGCCCCCGAGGTGGCTCGATCCCACTTCATCATCCGCGGTGTTTTACTATAATCCCCAAGAGAGAGCAGGCTCACGGGCCCAAAATGTGCTGGGGGCCCCCGAAGGGCAGAAAGCTCCCAGCCCTTTCTGAGGCTCCACAGCGCCAGGTGACACTCACAGGTGAGTCCAGGGCTTGCCAGGCCTTGCTTTCATGCAGGTGTTTTCAAAGCCCCTCACCTCCCTGTCGCCCCCTCCCCAGGGGAGCCGCGGGCAGTCACCAGGCCAAGGCAGCGGGGAAGGCCGGGGGCAGTCGCTGAGCCCCCTGAGTCCACCGGCGAGTGCTGGTGCTGTAGGGCACTGGGACGGAGTGGGCCCACCCCCTTTCTCTCTTGTTTATTTTTTATAACGTGATGACATTACTTTTAGGACATAAACTAATTGCCTCGTACGTTCTGACACCTCTGTGTCTGACCAATATCTAAAGCAATGGTTCTCAGCGTGGTGGGATTTTGCTCCTCTTGGCACATTTAGCAGCATCAGGAGACATTCGTGTTTGTCACAGCGTGGGGACTGTGGTGCTGCCGGCATCTAGTGGCGAGGGCCTGGACTGGTGAGGCCTGAGGGGCCCATTAGCAGCCAGGGCTCCACCAACTTTCCCAGGCAGGGCTGGGGGGGACGCAGTGGGGAACCCTGGGGCCCAGGAGGGTGGAGAAGCAGCAGCAGGCCGGGCCTCAGGGCTGTGCGACCTGCCGGCCACCTGACCTGCCCTGAGTCAGTGTCACGAGGCAGGTGTGTCAGACTTTGCCACTGTCAAACACGGGGGCGGAGACTCTCAGATTCCTGGAAAGACCGGGGCAGGCTGGGGGGAGGACACACCTGCCTCCTCTTAGCAGCCCGGCCGGCGCCCTGCGGGTACTTTCCTGACCTCCTCACGAGGCTCCTCAGCAAGGATGTCCCTAGTTCCATTTCACAGAGGAGGCAGCCGAGGATCAGGGAGGTGAGGGCTCACCCGGGTCACACAGCTGGTGAGTTGAAAGCTGCCGTGCAGTGCCTGGTTTCACCTGACCTTGTCATTGTTATGACAGTCGTCATTATTGCCACCCACTGAGAACCGAGGGACAGAGAGCACTCCCGGTCCACGATGGCACTCAGTGAGGAGTTCCAGAACCCACTAGAGACCCGGAGCAGAGACCCAGATGCTGGCTGCAGAGCTGGAGTTGTGAGCTGCAGACCCTTGCAAATGGGAAACCTGAGGCCCAGAGAGGGCCTTTGGCGTTCCTGAGGACACACAGCAAGTCCCAGCGGGCTTTCCCTGTCCAGTGCCCGCACCTTTGTCCTGAAGAGCTGTTGGCCTCCCTCTAGGTAGACTGCTCTCTTCTCTCCTTTCCTCCTCTTCCTCCCTCTGCTTGTCTTCCCCCTCTTATTTTATTTGTCCTCTCATGAGTCCTGAGTGCCCAATGTAGCTCCCCTCCCCCGCCACCAGGGACTGTCGGGCTCAGGAAGTGAGGAAAGTCCCAGGAATCCACATGACAATGACTTGGCCCTCTCACATCTGGGAGCAGCCGTGGCTGCCTGTGGGACTGCAGACAGCTCCTTCAGGGCCTTGTGCGAACCCGGCCCGGGCGGAACTCCAGACAGGAAAACAGGCACATGGTCGAGAAGCACAGGGATGTTAGCGAGAACAGGCACGTGACCCGCAGCCCCCCAGCAGGGCCGCATCTGCCCCCCGCCCCGTGCCCTTTCTCCCCACGCTGCGCGCTGAGCCGGCACCGCGCGTTTCCTCCACACAGAGGGCTCCCCGCCGCCGCTCTGAGGGCGTGTGCCTGCGTCGTCATCTC
Organism: Propithecus coquereli; assembly: GCF_000956105.1. Lineage (NCBI taxonomy): Eukaryota > Metazoa > Chordata > Mammalia > Primates > Indriidae > Propithecus > Propithecus coquereli. Next base: position 11,836,867 of record NW_012144967.1, read on the forward strand.
TTAAAGCCTCCCTGTGACGCCCAGGCCAGCACGTTGCATCGCCTGTTAGAAATGCAGAGTCCCGGGCCCCGCCCCAGACCTGAAGCCGCAGCCGTGTTACCGGCACTCCCCAGGTGGCTGGCAAGCGCGTGCAGGCTTGAGAGGCGCTGGCGCAGGTCAGGAGCCACACGCTCCGGCACGCTCTCCCCCACCCCTGTGTTGAGTGCAGGCTCTGTCCAGAGAAGGCCTCCAGCCAAACCACGTGCACGGCAGAATAGCTCGGTGCACAGACCCTGCTCCCAACACCGTGACCCTGGACAAGTCACCGCACCTCTCTGAGCCTTGGTTTCCTGTGGTCACGAGACAAGAATGTGTAAACGGACCACATGATGTCCCAGGAGGCCACTAGCCGTCTAGAAGGAGAAGCAGGCTGTGGGGAGGGTGTGAGTCATCCGGAAAGCTCCGTCCCAGGTCTCAGATGAAGGTCAGGGGCCACATAAAGAGAAAGAGATGAAGGCGTCAGAGAGTTGTCCCAAGTGGGCCCGACACAGCCACGAGCGGCACCTTCAGCCCGGGCCTGGCGCGGCTCGCCCCGGCTCTGTGTTCAGGTCCCCTTCCCATCCTCGGCAACACGGCCGGGCACAAGAAAGCTGCCTGGCCCATGTGGCCGCAGCGTGGGAGGCTGCGCGTGTGCAAGGGGAGGTGGGAGGCGACGCCGGGCTGCGGGCACTCTCGGGCTTGTCCCCCTGTAGCTCGGCTGCTGGGCTGCTGGAGGCCTGGAGTGGCCTGCTCTGCCAGCTCAGTGTGGTGGCGATGAGCAGGCCCTGGAGCCAGCCTGCTCGCTGCGTGACTGCCCCAGTCATCTAACGGTGTCCCGCAAATCACCCCAAAACCTAATGGTTAAGACAATGTCAATATTTTGCTCATGTACCTGCAATTTGGGCAGGAGCTTGGCGGGTGGGGACAGCTCGTCAGCGGAGGCATCTTGAAGGCTGGGGGCTCGACTTGTCGGAAGGTCCCTCACTCGTGGGGCTGCTGCTGGCGTTCCTCGGGCACGTCTCTGTCTCTGTGTGGCCTCTCCTCCTGGTCTCTTCAGCATGGTGGCTTCGGGGTGGCTGGACTTCTTACATGTCAGCTCAAGGCTCCCAGAATTCTGATCCCAGAGAGAAGCCAGAGGTCACGAGAGCTGGCCCATATGCGAGGGGAGGGGAATTAGATTCCGTCTCTTTTGAGAAGAGTGTCAAGGAATTTGCACGCTTGTTTAAAGTTATCAGAGTGACCTTGGGCACATTACTTCACTTCTCTGGGCTTCGGATTTTTCCATTTGTAAAATTCAGTTAAATGCAGCCCCCCCTCATAGCTGTATTGGTTTGTTTTTGTTTTGTTTTCTGAGACAGGGTCTTGCCACAGCTAGAGTGCCGTGGCATCATCACAGCTCACTGCAACCTCAAACTCCTGAGCTCAAGCAATCCTCCTGCCTCAGCCTCCCGAGTAGCTGGGACTACAGGCGCCATGATGCCAGGCTAATTTTTCTATTTTTAGTAGAGTTGGGGTCTTGCTCTTGCTGAGGCTGGTCTTGAAATCTTGGCCTCAAGTCATCCTCCTGCCTCGGCCTCCCAAAGTGCTGGGATTACAGGCATGAGCCACCGTGCCCGGCCATGTGTTAGTTTTCTATGGCTGCTACAACAAAGCCATCAACTCAGTGGTAAAACAATAGAAATACATTATCTTACACTTCTGCAGTTTAGAAGTCCAGCATAGGTCTCACTGGGCTACAGTCAGGGTGTCAGCAGGGCTGGGTCCCTTCTGGAGGGTCTGGGGGCGTCCACTCTCTTACCCTTTCCAGCCTCCAGAGGCGGCAGCCTGGATACCTTGGCTCTTGGCCCCTTCCTCCGCCTTCAAAGCCAGCTACGGCGTGTCCAGACCTTCGCTCATGGAATCACTCTGCCCTCCACAAACAAGGACCCTTGAGATTATATCATGCCCACCCGAATAATCCAGGAAATCTCCCTATTTTAAGGTCCTCTGATTAGCGATCTAAATTCCACCTGCAACTTTAATTCCCCTTTGCCGTGTGACATATTCACAGGTCCTGGACATTAGGGCATAGACATCTTTGGGAGGTCATTATTCTGCCTGTCACAGTAGAGCTGTTGAGAAGATTAAACAACATAATATATATAACATACTTTGATGCATGCTTGGCACGTGGGAAGTGTTCAGTACGTACTAGCCACTGCTACTACACATCCGGGCCGTAGGCACAGACTGACACTATCATGAGAAGGGACATGGTCCAATCTCCTCTTTTCATAGATGATATGACTGAAGCCCAGAGAGGGATGATAATTTGCCCAAGGTCACACAGCAAGTCGAGGAGGGGCTGCTCCATGCCAACCCCATGACTGTACTAAGTTGCCCCAGACCCACCCAGAGGACCCTGGGTGATACGGAGCGGGGTGCCCATGTCTTCCTGGCCAGATCCTGCAGCTCCTGAAGGGCAAGCTGGTGGTGGGTCATGACCTGAAGCATGACTTCAGGGCGCTAAAAGAGGACATGAGTGGCTATGCCATCTACGACACGTCTACCGACAGGCTGCTGCGGGACGAGGCCAGACTGAACTACTGCAGGCGCGTCTCCCTGAAGTTGCTGAGCAAGCGCCTCCTGCGCAGGAACATCCAGGTGAGGGCCTCCTCCTCCTCCTCCTCCCAGGAGGGAGCACACCATGCGGCGGTCCGCCTGACGCACTGCTCCTGGGTCCTGCCGCTGGGGCCGGGCGCTCCACCCAGGACTCTAAAAACCCACGGTGGCTCCAGTGCAAATAGTTGGTTCAAAGACTCTATTCCCTCTACTTCTGAGAGGCCGTGTGCTTGAGAGAGGGAGGGTGTGTTTGTTTGGGCTATCCCCGGATTGCAAGCAGTTTATCTGAGAGGTGACCCCAGGAAGTGCTGTGGAGTGAGGATGGGGACAGGAAGGGAAAACACCCAGTTAAGGTTTGTTTTGCTGTTGACATCAAGCCAATCACCCTGTAAATAATGAAGCTTAGTCCTGCTGCAGAACTCTGGGAAACGGAGTAAAGCACGCACCTCCCTTGGATCCCGGGGTCTCTGTACCTGCTTCTGGCAGCCACCGGCTGACGCCGCTCCCGGGGCGAAGCAGCTCCAGCAAAGTCACCAGGGAGGGCCTGTGCGTGTAGGGGACGTAAGCACCTGCTCCGTGTCAGACTGGGCCAGGTGCTGGGGACACGGTGGTGAGCAGGACTTGTCCTTGTCCTTGAGGAACTCTTGGTTGGGTGGGAGGTGGCCCAGAACCAGACCATTAGCGCACGTGGTGGGGAGTGCCCGGCGGAGGGACGGGCAGTGGCCTTGCCCTGGGAGCAGGGAGGAAGGGGCAGTGCTGGCAGGCAGGAGGCCAGATCTGAACAGAGTCGGAAGGTGAGTCTTAGCCAAGCACAGGGGGACAGGGTGGGGATCGTGTGGCTGGGAGAGGGGCTCGGGACCATGGAGCCCGCCCCTCGCCAGCAGGAACCATGTGTGGCGCAGGGACAGGCCTGAGTCTGGGCCTGTCTGTTAGCCACCAGGCACACAGGGACCAGGATGGGCTTTCCCTGGAGCCCTTGTCACTCTGTGGCTATCAGTCCCGGGCCTTGAGCCTGACATAGGCCCCTCCTCGGGCTGTGTCCCTGTGTGTCCCTGGGCTCCCTAAGCCTGGTTGTTCCAGGGGCACAGCGCCCACCCACCAGCTCCCACCGGCACTGATGCTCCTAGAAGCCAGTGCCCAAGCACCCCCCAGTGTGGACAGTGGTGCGGCTGATCACCTGTGCCCCCCAGGACACAAGGAGCTGACGTGGGGGGATCGTCACAGAGGGGCAGTGGTGTTACCTCCCTTCAAGGGAATGAATGGCAGTCCTGTGGGTTCTCCATCCCAAGCTGCTGGCACAGGGGACTGGGCCACATGGGAAAGGAAAGGCCCTCCCAGGTATCAGGCGTCTGGGAGGGTGCCGGGCATTTGGCATCTCTCATTGCATGCTCTGGGGCAGATGTGCTCAGGCCCACTTTACAGAAGAGGAAACAGAGGCCCAGAGATGGAAAGTGGCTTGCCCAGGGTCACAGAGCTCGTAAGCAGGGGAGCTGGAATTCGAACCTGGTTGTCTGATTCCAAATCCAGGGCCCTCCACCTCCCCACGCTGGTGAGCAGAGGACGCTCGTGGCATCTTCTGCTCTGTCCTTGGCTTCCTTCCCCACAGAGCTGAGTGGTAGAGCTTGTGACCTCTGTGCCTTAGTTTCCTCATCTGTCAGTCAAGGGGAGTGGTGGGGCACAGTGCCCGGGGCCACCGTGCTACCCACCTGCTTATTAACAACACGAGTAAAGCCTCCCTGAGCTGGGCCACATCACCAGGTATCCCCAGCACCCGGTCTGGAGGGTCAGGGAAAGGAGACTTGTGGGGGAAGGGAGGCCTCTCTCGACACAGGAACGACAGAAAACATGGCTGGGACAACGGCCCACTGACCCCATGCTGGGTCCTGGCCAGGACACCGGGGCCAGGCAGGGGATATGAAGGTGCCAGCCGTGGGAATTTGCCTGGCGTGGAGGGCTCCGTGGGGTGTAAATCCCAGCTCCAGAACTTGCCGGCTTGCGTGTGAGCCTCAGTGTCACCATCAGTAAAATGGGGGAATAGTCATACCCAGCTCGGAGGTTTAACGCAATGTGAGCCTAGTGCTTGGCATAGAAGGAGGCAGCAAATGGCAGTCGCTTCTCCTTTGAGTGGACTGAGTGGCCCCTGACTCCCATCACCACTCCCATAAAGTCTAGACCCCCCCACAGTATTCAAGGGCTCCGCTGATGGGTCCCAGCCCACCACCCCCTCCCAACCCCGTCTCTCAGGCTCCTCCTCCCCGAGCTCTTATTCTAGCTGACACGCACTCCCGTGTTCCACACGGCTTGTGGCATTCGGTCTCCACTTACCGACATCCCTGCCTTCTCCAAGCAGCCTCTCCCCACGGCCCTAGCTGGACGTCCTCACTCCCTCCTCCGCTGACCGGAGCTCCTCGCTAGCGCTCCCCCCACCAGACTGCGGGCACCTCGAGGGCTCAGCCTGGGGCTCCAGATGCTGGATTTTGTGCCCGGGCTTGGTGCCTCTGGCCCTGGGGCTGAGGGGCGAAACCAAGCCAGCAGCAGCCACCTACTGAGTTTTCCAAGCCCAGGGTGTCAGAGGCCTGAGCGAGACTCACCCACGGACCCACCTCGGGCCCCTAGAAATCAGGGGGGAACAAGGGGAACCCCGGGGAACGGGCCCCCGGAATCCGCCCCGCCCCAAGTCCCCCGTGCCTGTGCCCGCAGAACAGCCGGCTGGGACACAGCTCCGTGGAAGACGCGAGGGCGACGATGGAGCTCTACCGCCTCTCCCAGCGAATTCGGATTCGGCATCAGACCGAGGCGCGATCCGGCCCCTTCCCCAGGGACTAGCGGTTTCATCTCTTCAGGACAGCAACTCCTTTGTTTTGGAAAATGTATCTTTCATAGTAAAAATGCTCTATATTTTCTCTACTCCATCACTGGATTTTCTTTTTATCTTTTCCCTCCTCTCGGAGCCGGGTTAGCGGTGGACGGGACCCCGCGGCGTGACGCCGGCAGGCAAGGAAGACCTAGGCCGGGGGGCTGGGCAGTGTCCACTTCCTTCACACCTTGAGTCCTGGGGCTCCAGGATTGAGTTTGGTGTCATTAATAACCTCCCCCTGCCTCCCTGCCCTGTCGCGCTTAGCCCAGAGGGGCGGCGTTATTTCCCGCGTGCGCCCTGCTCCGGGACCCACCATCTCCCCTCGAGATTGGCGCTGCAGCGCTTGTGAGCTTCAAGTATCAGCACAGGAACTGCGACAGGTGCCACCCCTGGGGACCTTGAGCAAGTCACCCCTCCTCCTATTTGTAAAATGAGGAAGCAAAGGTAGTAAACCCTGGAGTCAGAGAGAACTAGGTCGGAATCCTGGCTTTCCCGTTTAGTAGCCGTGTAGCCGGGGGCAAGTCCGTAACCTCTCGGTTTCTCCGGCTGTGAAATGGGGAAGAACCATAACGACGTGTGGGGCACTTGTGAGATGTTGCATGCGGAGCCCCGGCACCGTGCCTGTCCTACGCACGCACCCAGCAAGTGTCAATAACCGTTATTCCCTGGACCGCCTGCAGATCTAGAGGACCCCAGGGAGGGCCGCTGCACGCTGCTCCGGGGGCTCGGCTCACCGAGGGGAGGGCGGAGTGTGTTCCTGCTCCTTAGAAGCGACTGCAGAGTCGTCATTTGAACCCATGCCTGGGTCCCACCTCAGATCCACTAGAGGAGAATCACTAGGGTGGGGCCGGCGTCTGTTCATTTCTTAACCTCCAGGGGGTGATTCTGATCCTAGGACATGCGAATCACCTGAGGTGCTTTCTAAGCAATCCCAGCGTCTGAGCACAGCGCTGTCACCCCACAGCGAACATCAGCGTCACCCCGAGTTTCTGGTTTGGAGGGTCTGGGGGGCGCTTGAGAACGTGCCTTTCTAACAAGTTCCCGGTAGACGCGGATGCTGCTGGTCCGGGGACCGCACTTTGAGAGGCACTGCCTAAGCATCAGGGGATTGCAATGTGCAGCCACAGTGGCGCGCCGGCCACAGGCGGAGCGCCCCGGCGTGGACTGGGTCACAGGTCCAGCGTGTCCCCCTGCTGTCTGCCTTGGCTGCCTGCTCGTGCAGAGGGAGCTCTGGAGCCCTGGAAGGTGGGTGCCAAACAGGCCTACTGCACAGATGAGGGACTCGAGCCAAGGCTAGGAACCCACGGGATCCAGGTCCAGATCTGCCTGACCCCAAACTCAAGTCGTTTTTCCTCAGCTGCTTTATTTACAATGGCAATGCCTCCCACCTGCGCCTCTGGCCTCTGGGAACCAGGCGGGCTCCCTCTCACATCTGGAAGGCTGAGGAGGCACAGCTTGCTCTCTCAGGGTTCTCTCCTGCTCTGTCCCCGAGTTTCAGGGTTCTGACCCAGCCCTCTGCTGTTCGATGGTTTCCTAAAAACTCTCAAAGCTGCTGGATGCGTCGGCCTCGTCTGGCTGTGGCTGGCCACCAGGTGGTGCCCTTGGGCCGTCTGTCTGAGGAACACCTGGGGATGAGAGGTGTGAGGGGCAGCGCCTTCCAACATGCCTAGGGAGCTTCCCCGGGAACCCTCTAGGCTGTCCACACTCAGCCACAGAAGCCGAGGCTCCAAGAAGGGCTCGGACGGGATGCAGCCTGGTCTGGAAGTTGACCCAGGGCTCCCCGACTCTCAGCCCAAGGTTCAGGCTTCCTTGAAAAGAGGGACAAACCAGGATCCCCAGAGGCTGAGAATTTTCACAGGAAATCTCTAACCCGGCTTCCTGCTTCAGGCCGTGATGCTTGGAAGCCCCACGGGGAGAGGAAACCCGGGAGGTGCCCACCCCTCCTCCTAGGTAGTGCCAGAGGGAGGGTCAGGACTCCAGAGGGCAGCAGGTGCCTTGGGCTCAGGCCCCACCGTGCGTCCCCACTTCCTGTGCAGCCAGTTTTTCAGCTGAGTGTCAAGGGCTCTAGAAAGAGCACCAGCTTTGGAGTCAGGCCGACCAGAACTGCGGACCTGGCTTGAGTCACACCCAGCGTCCCCATCTGTCACGAGGGATTTCCTGCCACGTGGCGCTGACAGGAGGGCTGGGGTCCTGTTGGTGGGGTGCCCAGCACCAGGCTGGGGGGCAGCGGGACTGGTAAATAGCATCCGCCACTCCCGATCCTAATAAAGATGGAGCTGCCTGCAAATGTGGGCCTTCGTCCTAGGGGGCTTTTGAGGCTGGGGAAGGGAAGATGGTGTTTACTGGCTGCCTGTGAGTGGTTCTGTGTTCGGTGTGACACACGTAATCTCATACAGTGCCCCGTAACCCTGCGTGGGGGTTATTGACGTCCCATCTTGCCGATAAGGGAAACCAGCCTGGCTCCTGAGCCCAAGCTCCGCCACTCCCAGCAGACTCTCTCATGGCCTGGCGCAGCGCCGCCGGAGCCCGCTGCCACTGGGCGGCCAGGCTCACGCCTGGGCAACTTCTGCTTCAGCCTCCTCATCTGTGAAATGGGAATATCTGTCCCGACTCCCAGAGCTGTCCTAGGAACAAGTGGGATCCAGGAAGTAACACCGCTTGGAGATCGGCCCTGGCCTGTGCCAGCATCAGGTGCAAAATCGGTGCCTGGGGACGCCCTCCCTCCCTGCTCTGCCCTGCGCTCTACAGAGAGCGAGTCAGGGCCAGCCCGGCACGCGGGCAGGAGGCAGGGCTGGGCTTCCTAGCACTGTTTTGCCTTCGGTCCCTTCGTCTCAGACCCTTTAGCGTCCGCAGGTCAGTGCCTACCCCTCTTCTCTCAGGCCTCCCCCACCTTCCCCACACCCTGTGCTGCCAGCCTGGGCGGGGGCTCCTTTCTCACTTGTCCCTTCTCTCTCAGTTCACAGTGGCCCTGACCTGAGTGCCCTCCCCCGGGCTCTGGACACCCTGGGGCACTGTGTCTGCTCCAAGGCTGGTGAATGACCACACCGTCCTGGGTGGTAAGCACCGGTCTGTGGAGCCGACGACAGACCCTGCAGTGGCAGCACGAGGGCGGGAGAGGGCAGTGGCGGTTTCCAGCCCGCGGGGAGCTCTATCTGGCATCCCAGTCGGGGCAGGGAGCTTGGGCCATCCAGTCTCCCAGCCCAGAGGACCAGCCTGTGTCTTACCAGGTGCCGCCTGCAGGCCGCACCCAGAGGGGGGAAGGGCGAGTGCATTCAGGGCCTCCCTGCGAGGCCACAGACGTAAATGCCTCAGAGGCCAGTCCCATAAAATAAACGAGCGAAGCAGACTGTGCTGCGGAGAGCTGGGGTGCCCGCCCTGTCGGCGAGGCAGTTGCCGTCCAGCCCCAGCGGACGGGGGCCACGCAGAAATGCTGGTCCCCGGGCACATCGTCAGGGCTGTGTCTGGCCCACGGGCCACCAGTGTGAGACCCAAACTCCACCTCCCAGCCAATACCTGGCTCCTTCTGACTGGGGCCAGACACCCTTGGCCTGGGTGTGTCCAAGGACAGAAAATTCAGAAAGCTCCCCTCGGACAGTGACGCCCCTGCCTCGTGCACAGCAGTGTTTGCCCCCCAAGGCTCTCACCAAGTCCAATCCCACTTCGACCTGGTGACCGGTCGCACATCCTCAGGCGGTTTTCCTGTCTCCCCCTCCGCCACCCTGAGCCTGCAACTTTCCAGGTTAAACGTCCCAATTTCTTCAGTGTTTTAGTCTTGTGTGGAGCACCCTCATTTCTCCTCTGCCCCCACCAG
>NW_012144967.1:11846203-11852956 GCF_000956105.1 Propithecus coquereli
CGCCAACCGCACTCTCAGTGGATCCTCAACAAATGGGGAAAGGCAGGAAGAGAACCAGGACCCAGCTGAGCCCAGGGCAGCGGGAACCGAGGTGCTGGGGAAAGGAGTCCCCTGACACCTGGCCCTGAGGACATCAAGGAGGATTTGGGGGTGCCTGGAAATTACAGTCTAAAAATGGCCCCACCTTGCTGAGCACACCTGACTCACCTCTGACTCAGCCCCAGACTCCAGGGCCGACGAGGGAGTGAGGGGATTGGAGAAGCCGCCCCGCCCCTGCCCGCCCCTGGCCTTCTGTCCACCCTTGGTCAGCCCAGCCCGGCCGGGAGGCAGAAATGCGCCTCCATCCCGGGAAGAGGGCCTTCCAGTGCCCTCTTGCTCCCCCTCCCCTGAACTGCTAAGTGTCTCCAGGCACATCCTGGCCCTGCTCCCCCACGGCCCCCCAGCCCCGTCCGAGGGCCCGTTGCCTGCGAGGGTGTCAGCCAGCCCGGTCCCGGGCCCAAGAGTGGTCAGGAGCGCTGCCCAGCTTCCTGCCCGGTGTTCTGTGGGCTGGGCCGGGCTCCGCGGCCAAGAGGCTTACTCACTCGTGGAACAATTTCTCCTCTATATGGAAAGAACATATGCTTTTCCTGCTGGGGGATGAGAGGTTTCGAGTCGCTTTGCCGAGACGCGGAGGAAAAGGCAAACGCTGGCCCAGCCCCAGCACCCTGATTTCCAGCACCGTGTGTTTCGCGGCAGAACCTGCAGGCCTCTGGTCCCGGGCACGAGAGGGGCCCAGGGGACGCTGGTTGGAAGCCCTGGTTTTAGGACACCGAACTGGTCCCCCCTCTCTGGACTGGGCGTCCTCAGCTCCTCATTCTCCTCTTCCATTCCCCGAATTTTAGGGCTGGGACAGAGGGGAAGGGCAGGACACAGAGCCCTGGCCATGTCCTCCGGTGGGGGCTGGGGCAGCTCTGCTCAGCTGACCCACGCCCAAGACCCTCTGTCTGGCAGAAGAGAGCCGTGGCAGAGGGGAGGCCAGTAGGGCTGGCTGAGGGGCAGACTTAAAATAAACCTTCTTTCTATTGAGCTAGCGTCTTTCCCCTGAGGGACATGAATGGCCAGAATTCAGGGCAAAGGCCGCTCGCTTCTGAAAGGAGGAAGGCCCAGGAGGCCGTGGCGCGGCCCAGGGAAGGAGACTGGCCGTCCTCCAGGGAGGGGGCACCAGCCGGGAAACGCTCCGTACAGACCCGCTGTTTCGGGGTCCTCAGCCCTGTCTGAGCCGCCCCTGAGGCTGTCATTGGAAGACACACTCCTACTCGACAAACTGTGTGTCCTGGTGTGCTGCCAGGGACCCAGCATCGGGAACAGTCCCCTGCTGAGTTTGAAGTTTTGTGGAAAAGCTCTTGAACTTGGGGGTCCCCTGCTCCTTGCCTTCAAGTCCAGGGCTTGGATGGTGAACCAAGAGGGATCTGTGGTTCCGGTCAGATTCCTCCGGTGAAAAGCTGTTTGACCTCAGGCAGGTCAGTTCACCTCTCTGAGCCTGCCTCAGGCAAGCTGAATCTCTGAGAGCCCCTCCAGCCTCGAGGTCCCTCCAGAACGGGAGCATCAGGGCCCACTGCGGGGGGCGGCTGTGGGGATGCGGCGACAATGGCCATTGAGCTGCTATTAATGTTGTTCTCCACACAAAACACTTTACCCAGCGTCTCCCGAGGCGGGGGGCTCTACTGGCCCTGAGAACCAAGGATGGGGAAGAGCCGGCTGTCGCCCCAAGCTGCCCCCATCCCTGCTCGGCTGACCCACATCAGAGTTGGGAACGGCGGGCCTCTTGTCCCTCCTGTACTGTCCTGTGACATCCTCGAGAGCAGGGCCCTCCAGCCATCATGTCGTTATTCCCAGCCCTAGCCCTGTGCTCCGCCAGTGAGTGAACGAAGCGGAAGAGACGGAGGAGTGGTGGAGGGAAGGACGGAGCGAGGGGCGGATTCATTCTCACCCAATATCGGGCTAAGAAGTCTGTGTTGACATAAACGTTCTCTCTCCTTAAGCTCTTCCCCTCAAAGTGACTTTCCTCCCCTGGGCATCGCGTGCACACAGCACAGAGCGCAGGCGCAGATCGTACACTGGCCAACACTGATCGAGGGTTCACTATGCGCCAGGCACAGCTCTAGGTGCTTTGTACGTACTATCTATCTCCTGCATCGTAGGGACTGTTATTCTGCTCATTTTATGAATGAGGAAACTGAGTCACAGAGAAGTGAAGAAACTTGTCCAAAGTTATGTAGGGATTAAGTGGTAGATCCAGGACTTGAATTCATATTAAGGCAAAGGATGCTTGGGAATTCCTCACCCATGCAGGGGAACTGCCAATCAAATCTCCTCTCCTTCTAGAGCAGCATGAGCCCCCAGGCCTGGCTAGGAGATGACAGTATCCCAGGCCAGTGGGAGGGTGGGAGTCGGCGCTCAGAGGCCCTGGCTTTCAGCACCAGGCAGAAGAAAATGGAATTTATTGGTGCCTCCCATGTGCAAGGCATGCTGTAGCATCTCTGAGCTTAGGAGAAAACAAAAGGGGCCTCTGGATCCTACACCCTCTCCAGCTACTGTCTTATCTCACCACCCGCTTTCTCCACCAAGCATCTTGTACGTGATCGACACCCTCTCTCCGCATCGTCTTGCCTTCGTCCACTGGAAACCCAGCTCTGCCCACGGGTCCCACCTCTCCACGGAAAGTCTTCTCACCAATCACCAGTGAGCTGCATGGCGGCAAACTCGAGACGCGTGTAAGTTCTCACCTTCTAGATCTCTCAGTGGGATTCCGTTGAGTTGAGGAGACTCTCCGGAGTGAATTTCCTCCTGCTCTGCTCTCCGGAGTCTCTTTCTCCCTCCTCCTGCCCGGTCCTGAGAGCTGCAGTCCCTCAGGACCTCTCTGTGCACCCTCTCTCCAGTCAAATGGCTTTCGGTTTCCATTCAGTCCATAAATATTCCTTGTACACCTGCTATGTGCCAGGCACTGTTCTAGACACTGGGGAGAGAGCAGAGAACAAGGCTACAAAGTCTCTGCACTCGTGGAGCTTGCGCTCTTGTACAGGAAGATAGACAACATGAAATATACATGATGTCATGTCAGCTGGGGACAGACGCTATGACAAAACTAAAGCGGTAGAGAGAGAGCGTGGCACTGGAGGGTGGCCAAGGCTGCTCTCTTAGGTGCGTGGCCCTGGAAGAAGATGCCTTCCGTGTCTACTCCGTCTCCCAGGTCCCCCCTCGCACCCGCACTCCGATCCTTCCTCATCCTTCCCCTTTCAGTCCGTGGCGTCCCCTCCGCTGACGCACTCCACAGAGCCCTGTGCCTCCACCCCCTCGGCCCGAGTCCACCAGTCTCTCTCTCCTGGACTCGTGCCATAATCTTTGACTGATTTCTCTGTTCCCATTCATGCACTTTTCCCCCGCTGCTGCACGCTGCAGCCAGACCGACTTTCCTTCAAACGGGCATCACATCATGTCATCCCCCTGTGTAAAATCCCCTGTGGAGATGCTGCTAATGCCTCATTCAAACACCTTCAGCCCTTACTGTCTTCAGATGTGGCTGCCCGACTGCCAAATGCCAGCACCTGCACCTCTGCCCACGGTCACCTGAGAATACCACCAGCCTCTCCTCTCCCTGGAGCAGCGCTCAGCAGTGACCCATGGGTGTTGGTGGATAAGCACCCCAGCTCCTTACCCTCGGGTGGGACTGTTCTGGGGTGTGTGTACTGCCTTGCTCCCCGGGGATCCCCAGTAACATTGAGCTTCAGTTGCCCACAGTGCTAACCTGTTTGACAACTCACTTTTAAGTGGCTTCCTTTACTTCCCCATCTCACTTCCCCAGTCCCCTACTGGTGTTTTCCGGGACCACTTTTCAAATAAACCATTTCCACTCAGATTCTTGTCCCCAGGTCCACTTTGGAGCAAACCCAAACTAAGATACCTTTGAAGGCTTCTCTTTGGCCACACAGGATAAATTGCAGACTCCAAAACTTGGGTGCCCTGCAAGCTCAGACCCCTTTCTACTTCTCCAACCCCATCACTGCCCTTTCTCCAGCCACCAAAAACTTCTCCCAATTCCTCTTTGTCACCTCAGGGCCTTTGCACATGCAGCTTCCACTGCTTGGAATGTTCTGCCCCCAACTCTTCACCTGCCTAAGTCATTCTTCAGGCTACTTGTCAGAGAAGCCCTCCCTGAGCTTAGGTTGTGATCATATATTTAGTTGTAAGTGACAGGAAGGACCCACCGTGCTTTCCTCACCTCTTTATTCTTCAGCACTCAGAGCAATGCCCAGCTAGTGTCAGGCCCAGGAAATACTTGTCAATGGAATGAGAAAATGAGTGGGCCATGAACGACCCAGTGCAGAGTCACCAGACGTGGAGACAGAGAGCTTTGTTGTAGTTGTTGTTCACGTTCCTGCATCTTCAATCTCTCCCTCTCCACTGTGTTGGTTTATAAACATGATCAAATCTTGCCGTTTAAGCGAACAACTCTCCCTTTTTTATGTAAGTTGCTAAAGAGATGGGGGACAAACTGATAAGACAGAGGGGCTTTGGTTTTCAGACAGGACGACAGCCCAGCACGGGCTGCTGCAGTTTGCCTCAGAATCCAACACCTGGCGATGCCTCAGGAGAGACAGAAAGGTTGACCGCGTGCAGTAGCTGACCCCCAAGGAGAGATACCCCATGAGACAACAGGACGGTGGGTCCCAGTGCTGGGGCAACTGAGGTCTGGAGGAGTGACGGGGATGCGCTGGAAGAGGACTTTCTCCTCCTTTTCACACACAGCATGCTGGATTATTGCCCCACTCGTTGTGTTAGAGGACAGGAAAATAGAACAAGCCAGGCACCATCGGAGCCCCAGCTGGGGAAGGCATTCAACAGATGATGGCTGCAGGTCGCTGTGCAAGAACTTATCTAAGACTCAGGAAGGGAGGGAAGGGGTGAGGACATGAGGGAGAGGGGGCAATGGAACCCAGTCGTGCTAGAGACTCTGTTCTGAGGCGTGCCCCTCCCGGCTCACCTAAGACACATGTGCTGGGAGCCAGGCTGTGCCCTGTTCCCAGGAGGACATGGGCAGCCAAGGCATCTGATGCTTCCCAAGAACAGGAAAGATGAGCTTGCAGGGAAAAGCACTGGGAGACCTGAGGAGCTTAGTGCTACGCAAAAGGCCATAGAAGGAACATTCTTTATCAGAAGAGACAGAACTAATGGAAAAAGACAAAACAGGAAATCTAAATAATCAAAATCAATATCCTTAGCGAAAAGAGGGTCATAGGAAATAGGAATCAGGAACAACTAATTATAAATAACAAGTTGGAGATGTTAAGTATAAAAAACACAATTTTTAAAATGAAGAACTCAGGATGGGTTGAATAGCCGAGAGAATATAGCTGAGTGAGAAATGGCTGAGCTGAACAACTTAGCTGAGAACCTCACCCAAAAGACATCAGGAAGCGATAAAGAGATAAGCATGAAAGACAAGTCAGGAGACGGGAGGAGGAAGAAGATAGGTTCTGGTCCATGTTAGCCAGCGTCACAGATGGCCTCCACGGGTCTCTGTGTCCTGGTATTCACCTCCCCGTGTGCAAATCAACCCACCTCCTCACAACATTGAATAAGTCTGGCCTGTGTGCCTGGAAGGATATTGAGGAACTGCCAGAGTGTAGTTTCCAAGTTTAGGCCATAAAAATCATTGTGGCTTTCTTCCTACTCTCGCTGAGATCACTTGCTCAGGGAAGAGCCAGCTGCCATGTTGGGAGGACCCTCAATCAACACTACGAAGAGGTCCACAGTTTTAGGAATGTCGGCCAACAGCCAGCACCAACTTGTCAGCCATGTAAGTGAGCCCTTGGGAATCAGATTCTCTAACCCCACTCCAAACTTCAGATGATTTCAGCCCTGGCCAACATCTTGACCTTGAGAGACTCTGAGCCAAAACCACCCAGCTAAGCCACCCCCAGATTCCTGACCCCAAGAAACTGTATGAGATGGCTTAATGCTATTTTAACCCATTAAGTTTTAGGGTAATTTTCATGCAGCAATAGATAACTAACACACTATCCATATACCAGGAGTCCCAAAAGACTAAACAGAGTAGAGAAAATATTTGAAAATATAATAACCAAGAATTTCCCAGAATACAAAGAATATGTGTTAATATGGAAAGAATTCATTGCATTCCCAGATAAGTATGTAAGACTAGACACATTTCAGTGGAATCTTTAAAATCTCAAAATCAAAAATAAAGTTCTACAAGTTTCCAGAGAGGAAAAGATCACCTATAAAGAAATAAAAGTGAGATTAATATCTAACTTCTCAACAGCAACAGTTGAATGCAGGGAAATGGAATAACATCTTCAAAGAGTAGAAGGAAAAGAACTTTGAACCTAGAATTCTAAATTTAACTAAATTTTCATTTAAAATGCAAAAAGAATCACACTGAAAAATAGCAGTTTCTTAAAAGACTAAATATGCAACTACCATACAACTCAGCAATTGCATTCCTGGGCATTTATCCCAGAGGGGGAGAAAAACATATGTTCATGCAAAAACCTGTGCATGAATGTTTATAGCAGCTTTATTCATAATAGCCCCAAACTAGAAACAACCCAGATGTTTTTCAATGGATGATTGGTTAAATAAACTGTGGGGTGTCCATACTATGTAATTCTACTTAGAATAAAAAGTAAAAAAAATATTGAGACACTCAACAACTTGGATAAATCTCCAGAGAATTATGTTGAGTAAAAAAAA
>NW_012144967.1:11853512-11903275 GCF_000956105.1 Propithecus coquereli
GAATATTTAAAGAACAAGAAATGCTCTTCACAATTAAAAATATTACAGCATAAATTTTAAATTCAATGAAAATATCAGAAGATCAAGTTTTGTACACCTTCCAGGAAATAAACACAAAAATTAGAGATAGAAATTAGGACAGAATAGATATAACTGGAGGCTTTATCTGGGCATTTAATATCTAATAGGAGTCCTAGAAAGAGAGGAGAGAGGAAACAGAGAGGAGGAGAATGTCTCAGATTTGAAGAACATGAATCGTCTACGACAAAGGACTCACTGCATGCTCAGCAAGGTGACTAAAGGAAGACCCACGCCAAGGACGTCGCTGAAGATAAAGAGAAGCCCCTAGATGTCTCCAGAGAGGAGTGTCAGGGCACACGCCAAGGGCAGGAGTCAGAAAGGCATCAGACTTGTTAAGACTAAAAGCTCGAGGACACTGGTGTGACGCCTCAAAATTCTGAGGGACGATAATTTCCAGCCTGAGATTCTATACCTAACCAAACTACAGATCAGATATGCAGACAGAATAAAGGTATTTTAAGAAATCTACACTTTCAAATATTTCTCTTCCACGTCCCTTTTTAAAGAAGCGATTGGAGAATGTGCTCCACCCAAATGGAGGAGGAAACCGAAAAAAAGAAGAGCTCCAAGATGAGAGAGAGGTGCAGGGTACTCCTGGGAGGCCAGGGAAGGGCTGTCTCCCGGTGAGAGCTGTGATTGCAGGGAGTCCTGAATATGTCTACATAAAAAAGGAAATTATCCCAAAAGGAGAGTTATAGTTCTATTGGTTAGTTTGAGATGAATTAATAGTAGGCACATAGAAAACTAAGTGAAAAACAAAATGAGACCATTATTAATGCCAAGAAACAAAAAAACTAGAAGAATAGTAGCTATATTGTCCTTTTGTCAAAATGTACATAGTAATAACAGTATAAACTTAATCCCCCAAAGTGGTGACGTAACTATTTTGGGAGGATGGGGAGAGCATGTGTGCTTGGATGGCTATTATCTTCATATTTTACGGGAAGGAGTCAGTAAGTAATATTCCAAATAGGAAAGCAAAGAAATATCAACATATAGATGCTACTTAGAAATTAGAGTCAAGTACCAGAAGAGTTAAACGAGTTGAAAATGCTTATGTGTGGGTAGCAGTTATTGAGGAGGAGAAGGGTTTGGCCAGGGGAACACTGTTTTTTATTATAAGCCTTGTTATATTATTCAATTTTGTAAAAATCCTTCAAGTATTATTTTTTATAGAAAAATAGAATTAAATGTAGTGGGGGAGGTAGGTCAAAAGGATTTAGCAGTGGTACACAGAGGACTTCAACTATATTAATGTTCTGTTTCTCAGGTGATAGGCACACAGGTGTTTCTTATATATTTATATATATCTCACAGATCTAAAATATAATTATTTTTAAACAGCAACAGCAAGGCGATGCTACTTGGAGAGGCCCACGGTAGGTCTAGGGTCATGGAGTGTGCAGGATGGGGCAGAGCCTGCACGCATGAGTTAGCCTTGCGAAGAAGAAGGAAGCACAGTTCTGACGATACCAAGGGGGTGGGGAGGTTAGAAAAGGTGTGATATAGGGAGATTTTGAATTATAGTTGAGAGAAGCTGAGAAATCACAAACTCCGCGCAGGAGACAGAGTTGGAGTTGTGATTTTCAGCTAAGTTACGGGAGTGCATTCATTTCCTAGGCCCGTTGTAACAAATGACCACAACCCTGAGGGCTTAAAACAACATAAATGTGTTCTCTCCCAGATCCGGAGGCCGGAAGTGTGAAATAAAGGTGTGGGCAGGACCACACTCCTTCTGCAGGCTCCGGGGAGAATGGGTTCCTCGTCTTGCCTGGCTGCTGGTGGCTTCTGGCATTCCATGACATTCCTTGGCTTGTAGCGGCGTCACTCCCTCTGCAGATGGCCACCTCTGTGTGTGGTGGTGCCTCTCTTTATAAGAACGCTTGGATAGCATTCAGGGCCCACCCAGATAACCCGGGATTAGCTCCTCATTTCAAGGCCCTAGTAACATCCACAAAGTCCCATTCCCAAATAAGGTGACATTCGCATGTTCCAGGGATTTGATGTGAATATCTTTTAGGGGACCCCTTTGCAGTCCAGCACAGAGAATGATTGGATTTAAGGAAATAAAAACTTTTGGATTACTTCCCAGGGGAAATTCAGTAAGAAATCAACAAGAGCAGGAAAACAATTGCTGAATAACAATGAGATGGACCTGAATCAACCAGCATGAATTTTTAGTGTGAATTTTTTCAACAAAACTCAGGAGGCTCAATTTTGTGTCAATGTCTTTTTATTTTCTGTGATTCCCTTATCACTTTGAGTAGCAAGATAACTGAAACATTTTATTAGCGAATGTTAATTTTGAATGTGACAGGGAAAAAAAGATTTTGAGAAAGATACTTTGGGTAAATGTAAATCGGCTAAAACCTGGGTTACGAATTTAAATTCCGACAAGTAGAATTTTGAATTACAAAGATCATAAAGGACAAAGAGACATTTTATGAATTGATAAAAGGAACATAGAGCAGGAAGACATGAACACGAACACATATGCATCTAGCAACACAGCCTTGGATTATGTCAGACAAGGCCGTCCAAGAGAACTTTCCTCAATGACAGAAACGTTCTGTGTCTGCGCAGTCCAATACAGTGCCCGCCGACAACACGTGGCTCTTGAATCCTTGTGGCTAGTATGACTCAGGGATTGAATTGTTAATTTTATTTAATTTTAATTAATTAAAATTTAAATAGCCCCATGTGGCTACTGGCCACTGCGTTGGACAGTACTGATAAAACAACAACCGAAAGGATTATGAGGAGAAATAAATAAAGCAACAATAGCAGCTGGAGAAGGTAATGTCCTCCTCTCGGAACCCGACAGATGAAGCAAGCAGGAAAGAACTCTGAGTGGGTAGTGGTAGATTCCTCCACAATAGTAACCTTTATTATTTTTGTTTTTATTTCATATTTTGACTCCAAAAGTTGGACTGTTTACACTGTTTGATAACAAATAGACACATCCCACTGTTTACATAACCGATTTCATCCACTGTCATCATGATTCATGCTTTATAATGTTTTAGGCATTAAAAAATATTTTTCCCCTCGGAACCCTGAATCCTGGGTCAATATTTGGATGTTGCATTGGATTGAAGTCAAGAAACAGTAAGTGCCACTCAGCACACTCTTCATCTATGCTCCCGTGACCCCAGCTCCTCTCCAGCTCCTGCCCTGTCTCCCCTTCCCCTCGTGGTCAGTCTTTGGCCCAGGAGAAGCCTGTTTGACTGTCTTCTCTTCCCTCTCGGTGTGCGGGCTCCTGTCCTCGGGACTTCATGGAAACAGCTCTAACCAAGGTTCTCGATGACCTACCAGTGGTCAAATCCAATGGACACTTTCCAGGGCTTATCTTCTGTGACTTCTTTGCAGCATGTATCAATGCCAGCCACACCCTCCTGCAACTCTCTTCTTTACTATTTTTTATGACCCGAGCCTCTCCTGTCTCCTTGCAGCTCGCTGCCCACTGCTTTGCAGGTCCCTCTCCTGCCTGCCTCTTAATATCCGAGCTTCCTCCTCAGCACTTCCTTCCAAGCATCTCTGCTTCCCACTCTGCCTCATCTCATCTGCTTCATCTTCACTTAAGTTCATAACTTCAAGTGCCCCTGTACTGATGACCCACCAGCCTCTTCCTTAAACTCGAATCCCGCCACCTGGACGATCCACAGGACCTGCAAACTCAACATGTACCTCCATCCCGCCCAGCACCGCCACGCCCATCTCTCCTTTCTCATGTCTTTCCGTCTTGGTGTCATGACTCCCGCATCCACCCCGGTCACTCAAGCCAGAGCTTCCTTTGGGTCTTCTTCTCTCTTTCACCTCCAACATCTATTAATATTATTCACCAAATCCTAAAGATTCCGTCTCCCGCAGATCTCCTGCGCCCCTGCTCTCGTCTTCTTGCCTTGGCTCATGACCTCAGCCTGGCTCTCCTGGACTGTTCGCATTTGCCTCCGACCCACAATCCTGGCTTCCTTCACTCTGTTCTGTTTTGCTTTGTTTGTTTAGTGGGCAGCATCCAATTCCCACACTCTTTATTTCATACTGCTTTCTTAAAAGTTCTCCTGTTAAAAATATCTTTCGTGGTAAAGTCTGGCTGCATGTTGCACGGTATTAAGTTCTCTTTCTTCTGGAAACAGCCCTCCAACGTTTCTTTGAGATCTGCTCCTTCCCCCTGGTGTGCAGACCTGCCAGAATCATAGATCAGCGGTTCCTGGCCTTCCCAGATTAGACCACCTGGTCTCCGTCTCCAAGGACTCTGAATCTTGCGTAGATAGATTCAAGGACACAGAAGCGTGATCCACTTATTTCAGCAGCACATCGACAGACTAGCAGCTTTCACGGCCTAAACAAGTGGCTGTCTTCTAGTTCCTGTTCTTTTCTAAGCTCAAGTCATAAGGCTTTATTTTTCCAGTTCTGTGAGTTACCAGCCATTCTTCAGATAAACCCCCTTTCTGATGAAATGAGCCAAAAATCTATTTCTGTTGCTTGTAAGGAGGAAGCCTGTTCCAAAATCCAAACCCCCTAGTAGGGCAGGAAAGGCCCCTCAGTAACCGGCCTCCACCTTCTCCTCCAGCATCATCTCTGCTCATGGGCCCCGCACCATTCACCCCAGCCTTTAGAATGACGTGTTGTGCCCCTAACACACCACGCCCAGAAAATTCCTCCCTTTCTTCCTTCTTCAACTGCCAACTCATTGCTCTTCCTCCATGAAGCCTCCCTGGCACTCTTGGGCACTCCACCTTCCCTGGCACCGTGTACACACCTCTATCACATTATAATGACACTGCCTCTTTACATGTCCTACCCCCCACAGCCTGGCACACAGTAGGGGCCCAATAGGTGCCACTCGAAGCCTCAGTTTCTTTATCTAGAATATGGCACAATAGCATCTGCTTTCAGACATCAAGATTCTTCATAGTAACCTATGGAAAACATCTCTATCAACCTAAGCAGAAAGCAGCTCTCCTGGAAGGATGCTGGTGAGCTTGGAGACTGCCAGGGAGGCTGCAGGGGCCAGGCTGAGAACACGGGCAGGAGGGACGGGTGCTGGGCAGGCAGGGCACGGCCAAGGGAAGGCGGGTTCGGGCACCATGGCCACGGGAAGCGCACACTGGACTCCTCTGTGGTTTCCAGCAGAACGGACTCTGACCTGCCCTCATATCTCTACGTCACTTGCTCCTTTGGTGTGTGTCCAGGTCCCACGTGCTGGACATTCAGCCTCAATGTCGGGGAGTTCGGGTGCTCAACAGAACCCTCCCGTGAAGACGTCCACCAGATGGCCGCAGCTGGGTTATTAGGAGGATTAAATGAGATGAGGTGTGATTCAGCGATTCTCAAACACTTCCCCTAAAGGCAGAGGAATGGAATGTACCCTCATCAGGGCATCCGGCCTGCAGCCTCAGGCGGCAAGGTCCTGCTATATTCTATTTTCTATATTCTTTCTTCTTTTTTTTTTTTTGAGACAGAGTCTCACTCTGTCACCCCAGCTAGAGTGCAGTGGTGTGGTCATAACTCCTGCAACCTCAAACTCCCGGGCTCAAGTGATCCTCCTGCCTCAGCCTCCTGAGCAGCTGGGACTGCAGGTGCACACCATGACACCCAGCTAGTTTTTCTATTTTTAGTAGAGACGGGGTCTCGCACTTTGCTCAGGCTGGTCTCGAACTCCTGAGCTCAGGCGATCCTCCTGCCTCGGCCTCCCAAAGTGCTAGGATGACAGGCGTGAGCCACTGCGCCCGGCCCTGTTATATTCTTTCAACAAACATTTATTAAACCCCCGCCATGTGGCAGGTCCTCTTCCCAGCACTGGGAATACATGAAGGAACAAAACAGACATGGCCCCTTCTGTGGCGGATCTATAGTCTAGTGCTTATCTGTAGAGTCTCGTATTTGGTTGGAAATGAGTACATATGTTTGCATTTTCTGTGCTAACGGGTCTATAATAATATATCCGTAACTCATCAGGGCTTATTTCAACACAAAAGCAACAGCTTCCTGCTATAACGGTGGAGA
Organism: Propithecus coquereli; assembly: GCF_000956105.1. Classification (NCBI taxonomy): domain Eukaryota; kingdom Metazoa; phylum Chordata; class Mammalia; order Primates; family Indriidae; genus Propithecus; species Propithecus coquereli. The sequence goes on from NW_012144967.1 coordinate 11,859,603, forward strand.
CACCTGGGCTGGTGGCTGCCCTGCCCTGTTTGCTTAAAGAGATGAAACACGGGTTTTGTGTACCTATATTTGAGCAAGTTCTGGTTGACACAGAGAACAAAACTTAAGCTGAGTTTGTGGGAGGCGAGAAACCATGGGAGGGGCAGCGGGTGAGGGATGACGGCGGACCAAGGCCCGGCCGGGAACACAATACTCTGGACGTCCCTCCTTCTGCCCGCGGCACCAGGGATTCTCATACGGAGCAGTCCCAGCCTGGCAGTGAGAGCTCCACTGGGCGGCCACAGGCTCCGGGCTCAGCGGGGACTTGACGGCCGCAGTCACCAGGCAGCAGGGCGGATGATGTGCGGCTGGCGGCCGTGGCCAGCCAGGAGCCAGGACAGGGGCCTCGGGTGTGCAGGGCCAGATGTAGGGTGGGAAAGGGGCCCGGAGGGTCCCGCCCACCCATGGCGAGTGGTTTGGGAGGGCTTTGTTGCCTAAGGAAGCTCACTCTCCTCCCCAGGCGTATGGCTGAGGGATTTATGAGAAACAGATGCCAGTGGGAGTGGGGGTGACGGCTGCCTGTCCCCACCTGAGGATACGGGGTTGAACCGAGCTTCCCCTGCCTCTCCATCCCGGGCCCCTGGTCAGAAGCAGGCCCAGAAAAGACCAACTGGTGAAGCCTCCCCAGCCCAGCGTGGCTACAGAAGAGGCCCTGGGACTACAGCTCGCACGGTCCATGGGGATTTGGGCCGCGGTGGGCAGCTGTTGACGTAACAGTCCTGAGAAGTAACATATAGTGCTCACTGCATGCCGAGCACTGCTCTAAGTTCCTTTGTTCCTCCCAGCTGTCCTATGAACCATGCACCCATTAGCCCCATTTTCACAGGCACAGATAGGTTAAGAAACTTGCCCGAGACCACACAGCTAGTAAGTGGCAGAGCTGGGATTTGAACCCAGGCAATTGAGTTCATGATCTTAAGCCCTGTCTGGGATTGACCTTGTACCTTTTAGCCCAGAGGGAGAGGATAGCCAATATTTTTGCAGCAACAACTGTGCAGGTGATTTATTATCCCTATTTCATTTTACCTTCAGTGATATTATTATCGTTATCCCCATTTTATAGATGAAGAAACTGAGGCTCAGAGAATACATTATGTAACTTGCTTAAAGTCACATAGTCACTCCGTGGCTGAGTCTGGATTTGAATAAAAGTCTGTCTCACTGCAAAGCTCAGCATATAATAGTACTTCGATAAGCACTGAGCCCCTTCCATCTTGTCTGGCCCCTGGACTCATGGTTCTTGGACTCATGTCTATCCTGGTCTGGCTGTAGTGCCACACTCGGGGGTCCTGCACCAGCTGCCCCTCATCTTAGCCAGACCACGTCCTGTTGGTGAACCAGCCAGAAACAGCCAGGGAGAGCATGGAGACTTCTAGACAGAGACTGATGGGAGCCTGTGCTTCCCTCTCTCCAGCCCACCCGCCTCCCTGCTGGGACCTCCGGCCAGGAGCCAGCCGCACAGACAAGGGCCGCATGGATCAGCAGCCTGTGGCTGGCCTGGAGGGCGCTCAGCCAGGTGCCTGCGGCCACCGGAGAGAAGGGCCTCTCTTCTCTCCACTCAAAGGTGGATTGAGGAAGGCTGGCTCCATGATTTTTCCAAGGAGCTCATCCGGAGCCAGAGAATGGGAACATCTGTGCCCTGGGCTCTGTCCTGGACGAGGCTCAGGCCACAGCCTGGGGCTGGCGTCAGCTGGAGACAGCCCTGCGAGGAGGAGGCTCTGTCCCACTGGCCAGCGGTGGGGCCACTCCCAGCTGGCCTGGGAGAGAGGGAGCCCCTGCCAGGCAGGGGAGGGAGCCCAGAGCCTGAGGCTTGGGCGCCGGGGCCTTCTCCCTCGACTATTTGTGCAACGGACTGGCAGAGGCCCTGGCGACCCAGCACTGCTCCTCCTCCCCAGCCCCTGGACCCGCGTCTTCTCCCTTCCCCTCTGCCTTTGGTGACGGGCATTTGTGGGCATCCCTTACCTCCTCCGCCGGCCTGCTCATTAAGGTTGCCAGGGAGTTTAGAGATCGGCTGGTCAATTTGTTCTCACCTGACTCTTTTTTCACTGGGATATTTTTTAAATTTAAGTTTTATTTTTTTTGAAAAGCGAATATATTTACATGGTTAAAAATCAAAATGCTATAAAAAGATATACATTGAGGCCTGGTGCTTGGTGGCTCATGCCTGTAATCCTAGCACTCTGGGAGGCCAAGGCAGGAGGATCGCTTGAGCCCAGGTGTTTGAGGTTGCAGTGAGCTACTATGATGCCACTGCTCTGTCACCAGGGGTGACAGAGTGAGACACCGTTTCAAAAAAAAAGACATACATTGAGAAGTCTCACTTCCACCTGTGGTTTCGTCCACTCTTCCCCTCACCAGCCCACCGCAAACCACAGGCACCACGTTAGCTTCGTGTGTGTCCTTCTGGGGTTTATGTGTACAAATCAGCATATACAGATATATGTATTTTATTTCTCCCTTTTTAATATCTAAAAAGCTAGCATACTATGTATCATTTCCTATCTTGCTTTTTTAAAATTTAATATATCCTTGAGATATTTTCTTATCATTATTTTGAGAGCATCTTCTCTTTCCAGCTGTATGGTATTCCGATTTGTAGCTATTCTATAGTTTGTTAATCAGATTCTAAAGATGAACACATGGGTGGTTTCCAGTCTTTCCCATCCTATTTTTAAAAGCAGTCTTGTGAGGGAGATTGATTTATGCCAGGCTGTTCTGGTTACAGCAGATGGTGAAGCCAACCCTCAGCTGGCAACCTCCACTGTCCCTGCTAGGCTTTGGAAGACCTTCACCAGAACCCTACGGTTCCATGAAATGGCTTCAAAACCATGATTTTAGCCCCATCTGCTCATTTTATAAATGGGAAACTGAGGCTCAGAACAGAAACAAGACTGACCTGAGATCACAAGTTTAGCTTGTGGCATGACTGGAACTACAAACCAGGTCTCCTGGGCTCTGCTCATGACACTGTCTAGATTTTTACCCGAGAGGTCCCAGGCCAGGCTTCTGGGGTCACTTGACTAGGGTCAGAGGCAGATGTTACTGTGGACTCACTGACAGACCCAGCCATGGACTCATCCACGGACCCAGCCATGGACCCAACCACGGACCCCAGATTCATCCACAGACCCAGCCACGGACCCACCCACGGACCCAGCCACAGATTCATCCACAGACCCAGCCACAGATTCATCCACAGACCCAGCCACGGACCCACCCACAGACCCAGCCACAGATTCACCCACAGACCCAGCCATGGACCCACCCACAGACCCAGCCACAGATTCACCCACAGATTCATCCACAGACCCAGCCATGGACCCACCCACAGATTCATCCACAGACCCAGCCACAGATTCATCCACAGCGGACCCACCCACAGACCCAGCCACAGACCCAGCCACAGATTCATCCACAGACCCAGCCACAGATTCATCCACAGACCCAGCCATGGACCCAGCCACAGATTCATCCACAGATTCATCTACAGACCCAGCCACGGACCCACCCACAGACCCAGCCACAGATTCACCCACAGACCCAGCCACGGACCCACCCACAGACCCAGCCACAGATTCATCCACAGACCCAGCCACAGATCTAACTTAGATCCAGTCATGCACCCAGACGAGGATCCCAGACCTGCCTCACTTGCACTGCTTGGGGTCAGCTCCTTCACACTCCTAGCAGGAAGGGCTTTGAGTTCGCTGGAGGAACGCTGAGCCACCCAGACAGGACGAGAGAATTAGGGCTGCCGAGCTGGACTCTTATGAAGTGCAAAGTCAAGACTGTGTGAAAATAAGGAAGTGTGCGAGACCTCAGACGTTGGAGGCACATGTAAGCAGTTGTGTTTTTGAAAAGAATCATTAGAGACATCAAAAATATGTACACTAGGTACCAATAAAAAATTAAAATTAAAAAAAAATCCCTGGAGAGTTTTACAACAGGTAAGTGACTGAGGAAATATTTTATGAAAGAGAAATATCTTTACCGCTGAGCAAAGGTGGGGGTGGAAGAGACTTTGCCTAATAGGAAAAGATTTAACCAATAAACAGAATCCCAGCAGGCCGAGAGGAAAACCAGCCGAACAGAGGGGGAGGGAGGCCGAGTCACATCTGAAAGACTAAATCTCCAAGACTGGCACTGTCCAGGGACGCAGGGGAGAGGCAGGGTTCGGAGGGAACCAGGGGTCTCTGCCACCACCTACCCCCGTCTCGTAGATGAGGCATCGACTCGCCCAGCAGCGCAGTGACTGCCATTGGGGTAACGTGGCAGGTATTTGGTAGAACCTGGTGGACGTGGCATAATCCCAGCCCTGAGGGTGCGGCTTCCACTCTTATAATAAGCCGTGGAGATACAGCTGGCCTGGGAGCCAGGACACCTGGGTCCTGTCCTTTAACTCTGCCACATACAGGGTGACTCTGGACAAGTCAGGCCACTTCCATGGGGTCTGGCTTCAGCTTCTCTATGATGAGAGGGTTGGACTCAGCCAACGTTCTTCTGAGCTCCACAGTGAGGGGACTTGACCTTGGCCCTAGAGTTGTGACCCTTAATCCCCATGAGACAGGGAGGGATGGCCTCTCTGCTCCCATGGACACGCGGGCTTGGACAATGAGCACCTCGGCAGCTTAGCTGTGATGAGCCGTTTTCCTTGGCATTTTTTTGCTAAGCCACAGAGGACGATCTGAGATGGAATTTCTCATCATCCTAGGAAGCAAGGTCCCAGGGTAGCATTCGATTTGATTTAGCAAAATGTAAGACTATGAGATTCCTTGCACCCAGACTTACAGGGAAAAATGCACATTTGCTTCATAAGATTTGCACACGTTTGTAGGGGGTGTCTGTAGATTTTTTCCCATTTTATAAATGTGGGAGTGTGTTGTGCACACTCTTCTGCATCTTGCTTTTCTACAGCCCCCTCCAGATGTGACTTGTCCACTTCAGCTGGTCCTGGTCCCCTTCTATCCCCTTTACTTATTCAAGTTCCCTGCCTGGCTCCCGTGGGATTTGAAGTGACCACCCCTTCTCTAGAGCAGTGTTTCCACCCTGGGAGTCTCAGACACTAGGGGACCACAGGGCTATGACAAGGGGTCCTTGGACCCATGTGACTACCATGCCCTAGGGCAGGGCTTGGCAGACTATTACATAAATTTTTAAAAAATATTAAAAAGACTATATTTTTCACCTCTAGAAATCCATCTTGGTTTCCTAGGGATGCTTCAACAAATTGCCACAAACCTGGTGGCTTAAAACAATAGAAATTTATTCTCTCATAATTCTGGGGCCAGAAATCTGAAATCAAGGTGTTGACAGGGCCATGGTCTCTCTGAAGACTCCAGGGGAGGATCCTTCCTTGCCCTTTTTTTTTGAAGACAGGTTCTCACTCTGTTACCTGGGCTGGAGTGCAGAGGTGTCATCATAGCTCACTGCAGCCTCCAACTCCTGGGCTCAAGCGATCCTCCTGCCTCAGCCTCCCAAGTAGCTGGGATCACAGGCTCACACCACCAGGCCCAGCTAATTTTTCTATTTTTTGTAGAGATGGGTTCTTGCTATATTGCTCAGGCTGGTCTCAAACTCCTGAGCTCAAGCAATCCTCCCGCCTCTGCCTCCCTGAGTGCTAGGATTCCAGGCATGAGCCGCCGTGCCCAGCCTGTCCTTGTTTCTTGTAGCTTCTGGTAGCTCCTTGGCCTGTGGCTGTAGAGCTCCAGTCTCTGTTCCATCGTCACATGGCTGTCTTCTCTTCACCTCTGTGTGTCCAACTCTCCAAATCTCTCTTTTCTCTTATAAAGACACTGGCCACTGAATTTAGCGCCCACGATAAATCCAGGATGATTTCATCTCGAGATCCTTAACTGAGTACATCTGCAAAGACCACAGTTCTGAACAAGGTCACACTCTGAGGTTCCCAGTAAACATGAGATCTTGGGGGGACGCTATTCAACCCACTGCAGTTCTCTTTCAAACCTTTCTGTCCTGGTTTCATACTGTTTCAGTCTGATGTGTTTAATCATAGTAATAGAATTGTTTGCTGCCTCTTCCAGCTCGCTGTTCTGTTTCCTGGAGTTCTCGTGGCCCTCATCCTCTGACCTTCACTCGCAGTGGACTGTTTCCTCGTGCATTTTGTCCTTCTTTAAATTGTCATCTCGGTTTTAGCAGGGCTGCCCTTTCCCGTGGCAGTTCCTGCTGCCTGGTTTGGGAGCGTCCGTGCAGTCAGTCTGCACTGGCCCGAGCCGCAGAGCACTCCGGGCCCATCACCTGCTGCGCACTGATTTTGCTCATTTCTCAGGTTGGGGGTTGCTGGACCTCAGAGTTTATGTATATTTTGACCCAACCCCATAGTAAGAGCAGACCTGGGATTTTGGTTTCTCCTATAGAGACTTTTTTTTTTAATCCAAAGCTTCTGTGGAGTTGGATATACAGCCGTGTTATTTTCTGTTGCTGGCGGGCATGGTTTTTCCTCATCTAGCCTTGCTCTGAGGCCACGCACCCATGTGGTCCTGGCTCTGTGCAAGTGTCTCAGCTCCGACTCCTTGCCTTGTGCCATCCCAAAGCCTCATTTTGTGACCCAAGTGGGCATAAAGTCCCGGTCTGTAGAATGCTATGCTCAGTTCTCCCTCCCACCTCCCCTCCCCCAACCCCACCCAAGCAGCAGTAACATCAATTCTGCCACTTATGGTCAATGACATCCTTGAGCAAATCATTTAATCCCAAAATTCCTTCCCCTCTTTTTTGCTTTGTTAACCCTAACTTTTCCCTTAAGACTTAACTCTAAAACCACCACCTCCAAGAAGCCTTCCTGGATTCCACGAGCTCAATCTCCTATTGCTCCCAGACTCACACTTCTGAGTTTTTGCCCTGCTGCGAAGTAGCATGGTGTGGACAGGACACCAGATGGTCCTTGGTCTTGAGCACACCCAGCGGGGCAGGCAGGAAGGGAGGGCCCAGCATGGAGGGCCTGAGTACCAGGGAAGAAGTCAGATTTTAGCTGTAAGTGACGCTGCTTCATTGAACTTATTTAAGGAGGGGTCACTCCATCAGATGTCCACTTTGGAATTGTCACTCTGGCTGCTGGAAAACAGAATGGAAGCCAGCCAAGCAGCCGGGTGGCCACTTTGGGGGCTACTTTGCAGCCCAGGTGTGTGAGGATGGGCCTTCAGCAATGGCAGCTCGGGGATGGACCCGGGCAGATTTATGAAATATTTAGGAAGCAAATATTCGACAAGCCTTGATGATGTGGAGAGCCAAGAACGCCAGACATCTGAGGCTCCCAAGGGCAGCCACAGCCTCAGCTCTCCCTTCTGCTCCCTTAACCATCCTCGAACCTCCCAGGTGCTTCCAGCACCCCCACCCCTCCGCTTTAGCCTGTGAGCACCGATGCACTGAGTGCTCCGGGGAGGACGTCTAAGAGAGGGGCGCACAAGCTGAAGCTTTGGAGAGGCAGGTGTGGCTCTGGCCTTCTGTGGTCCCCTGGGGGGCCCTCCCCGAATGAAAGCATTCGTCCCTCTCTACCTGTGTCTGCGTGCTCGGCTTGTGCGTTTCAAGATGGTTTGAATTTTTTTCAAAAAAAAAGAAACTTCTCTGACAGGCAAGCCAATCCCAGTGAATGACCACACAGTGAAAGGTGACAAGGGCCTCTTTCACAGGCCCCAGCTGCACTGAGTGGGCTGGGCAGCTGGAGGGAGCTCTTCATGAATCAGCCTATGTTAGAAGGTCAGTCATTCGAAGCCTTGCTCTGCCCCTGGGAGTCTGATTGAACAGTGACAGCAGCATTTATGATGCTACGTGGCAGGGGCATCTGTGTTGTCTCGGGTGACAAGACCCCTCCCCCCATGATTACTGATTTAAGTTATTCATTCAACCCAAGTATATCATGTCCATGCTCTGCCAGGGACTGTTCTAGCCCCAGAGAACCAAATTCTTTAACAAGATAACTTTGGTGATAAGAGCTGCAAAGGAAACAAAACAGGTCATGGGATGGAGAGTAATGGGTGGGTGGTACTTTTGGAAGGCCCCTCTGTAGAGGTGACATTTCGGCTGAGAACCAAAGGAAAAGAAAGAGGTGGCCATGTCCCAAGCAGAGGAAAGAACCTGTGCAAAGGCCCTGAGGTGGGAAGAAGTTGGCCTTCCAGAGATCCTGCGTAAGAGAGCTGTGGGATTCGGAGAGTCAAGAGTGTCCAAGGAAGCAATGATCATTTGAGATTGAATGTCAGAGGAAGTGAGTGAGCCAGTACGTGTGGCTCTGTGGCTCATCAGTGATGGGCAGCCAGGACAATGGAAGGTTTGGAGAAAGAGGCAAAGTGAGGCATGAACTGAGGGAGGCTTCGTTCATTCATGTACTAAACAACCGTTTGCCAAGTGCTAACCACGTGCCAGGCACCAGAGATGCAGCAAGCAAAGCCCAGCTCCTGCTCGTAACGAGCAACTGGCTTAATGCAGAAACATTCAGTCCAGAGGAGGTGAGAAAATGAGGCCCAAGGAGAACTTTTCGGAGGACTCTCCAGCAGAACAGGGGTTGGGTTTGCTTCTGTGCTACTCCAGACAGCAGACGGGGCTTGCGCCCCCCAGGAATTAAAGTTGCCTGAAAATAAAATGGGCTGCTATGAGTGGTAGCGTTGTTGGAGCCTTTCAAGACAACTCATGGGGGATGTTGTAGACTGATGGTTCCCAAAGGTTGTTCCATGGAACACTGGTGCCTCAAGATGCTCCATGAAAAAAGAGTTCCCTGATCATATAAGTTTGGGAAACACATCTTCCATATTCCCCTTTTGGTAATTTTACAAGGCATTCCACCCTATTTAAGATCCTAGGGAGTCCTGAAATAAAGAGACCTGTTTAACTTTTTTTTTTTTTTTTGAGACAGAGTCTCACTGTGCTGCCTGGGCTAGAGTGCCGTGGCGTCAGCCTAGCTCACAGCAACCTCAAACTCCTGGGCTCAAGCGATCCTCCTGCCTCAGCCTCCCGAGTAGCTGGGACTACAGGCATGCGCCACCATGCCCGGCTAATTTTTTCTATATATTTTTAGTTGTCCAATTAATTTCTTTCTAATTTTAGTAGAGACGGGGTCTCGCTCTTGCTCAGACTGGTTTCGAACTCCTGAGCTCAAACGATCTGCCCGCCTCGGCCTCCCAGAGAGCTAGGATTACAGGCATGAGCCACCGCGTCCGGCCCTGTTTAACTTTTTAACTTGATGTTTCCCAGAAGCATTTGGCAGTGGAACTCCTTTATACATAATGCCTATGAGTCTCCTGCGGGACCTGTGTGCTGTAGAGCGGAGCTTCCCAGACCACCTGTGGCGAAGGGTCCAGGTTTTGTGTGTTTGTTTGTTTTTCATCTGTCATAAACTTACACTTCCTTAAAATAAAAAATAAAAATGAATTATTAGAAAAATAGACATAAAATACAAATCCAGACATTATTAGATTTAATGAACATAAAAATTACAGTTCAATAAATATTAATATAACCAGAACACAAATAACGTATGAACAAAGAAGATACAGAACTGTACGTGTTGTCCACTGAAAGTGTGTGTTTAGACACTTACTACAGAGAATTGCTATTATCGTCATACTCTTGTCATTCCACAATCGCAAATGAAACACTATCGGATAGGACTCACCCTTACACGGTCAATCGATTTTCAACACAGTTGCCAATGCAGTCCGGCGAGGAAAGAGAAGTCTTTTCAACAAATGTTGCTGTGACAACTGAATATCCATATGGCAAAAAGAAACCTTGACCTCACCCCATACCATACACACACATTAGTTCAAGATGCATCGTAGACCTAAATGCATATGTTAAAATTATGAAACTTCCAGAAGAAATATATGAGAATATATTAACAATTCAAGAGTAGGCAGAGGACACAGAAAGCAATAACAGAAAAAAATGCATAACAGAAAAAAAAAGCATAACAGAAAAAAATGATAAATTGGATTTCATTAAAATTAAAAGCTTCTTCTCATAAAAAAACACTTTAAGAAGATGAATAGGCAAGCCACAGACTGGATAACATTATTTTCAAAACACATATCTCAGATGTGGGCAAACAGAGCCCCGGGCTCACACTCGGGGCCTGCCTCCCCCCGGCGCAGAGGCCTCCAAACAGGCGAGAGGGTCCTGTTGCAGCCTGGCTGAGACATCCGAGTCCTAACGATGACATCCCACCTTCATCTTCATGGTCCCCTTTTCCTTATGACTCAAGTAGTTTTGGGGACCCCATCATCTGACCCTACAGGAGGTGACTGTGGAGACCCTTGGGGAAGGAGGATGGCTGTCGTATTTCCCCAGTATTTGGATGAAAACCCTTCCCAGGGAGTTGGCTGTGGTCTGGGATGCGCACCCTGAAGAAACGGAGGCTCCTTCCTGAAACAGGGCTGCCAAGCAGCAGAAGCAGGGGCGGGGAGAGGCGAGCAATGTCCATGTTAGACAAGAGAGGGAGACATCAGAGTGCAGAGTCCGGCAGGGACAGGGCGCCCCAGCCTGGACACTACCGTACACGTTTGGGACTTAGCAGGAAGTCACTGCCGTGTTGTGCTGGAAAGTAACAACCAGTACCAGGGAAGCCTCTGACAGTTTCTCCCAGTATGAGAAAAAGGCGGATATCCAATCAGGCGCATTTTAAAAAGGGAGGGAGGGGCCTTGAACTCAAGCACACTTCCGCTGTCACCCGCGGGTGTATCTGTTGTCAGTAGGTACGACCTGAGAAACAAGAGTCACCCACGTTAACTTCACAGGGACTGCGAGGCAGAGGAGATGAGGGGCCACAGCTCCTGCGTGAGGTGGAGAAACAGCCCCCGTAGACGGGTGAGGATCCGTGGAATTTTCTGCAGAATAAGGACCAGTGCACAGGGCGTGCCCGCAGCCACCTCTGGGACCCGCTCGCCGTCTTTGCACTTTTGTTGTAGTGGTTTGAACAGAACATGGAGGTGCTAAATACTAACCAACGATGTGGCAGCTGCACCTATGAAGCACCCACTATATGCTGGGCACTATTCTAAGCACTTGGCTTACGTTATCTCATTTAAACTCCGCAATAACCCCATGAGAAAGGAACTGTATTATCCCCATTTCGCAGATGAGGAAACGGAAGCCTAGAGAAGTTATGAAACTTACCCAAACTCACGCAGCTGGTGAGTGAAGGAGCGGGCTTCGAACAGGAATAGTGAAACCAAAGGCAGGTGACAGTCCCAACACTGCCGGCTGCCATTCTGGCGCCCCACCTTCGAAGGACGTTAACGCACTCACATTTTCCAAGAAGGCGGCGAGCCTAGAAACCGTATCCTTGAGGGACACTTGAGGAACTGGAAAAGAAAACATTCCAAGAGGGCACAGAAGCAGCCTGCGACATGTGAGGACGGAGCGGGAGTAAATATGCTCAGTGTTTCTCGGGAGGACGAGGGCGGCGGCTGCTAGGCGAGTGTGAGCTACCTACCGCTGCGGAGCTAATTCCTCCAAACTTAGCCGCTTCAAACAATGAACATTTATTTCGGAGTTTCTGGGAATCAGGAATTGGGGTGCAGTTTAGCTGGGTGCCTCTGCTCCTCCGTCTCTCGTGAGACTGCACTTAAGGCGTGGGCTGGGGCTCCCGTCATCTGAAGGCTCAATGGCTCCCAAGCTCACTCGCATGACTGTTGGCCTTGTGGACTCTCCCTGGGGCAGCTCCCAAGGTGGCAGCTTGCTGAGAGAGAGAGAGAGCAAGACAGAAGTCAGTCTTTTGTAACCTAATCTCAGAAGTGACATCCTGTCACTTTGGGCACATTCCGTCTGTTAGCAGCACTTGCGAGGTCCAGCCCATACTCAAGGTGATAGGGTTACACAAGGGTGTGACCACAAGGAAGAGGCAGGAAGACCTTCCTTAGGAGCAAGAGCTGTCCAGTAAGAAAGGGGCAGTGTCACCCAGAGTTTACAGGTGGGGGCTCTGGGGTCAGGTGTGCCCAGGTTCAAATCCTGCCTATGGGATTTGGCTCAGGGCAATGTCCATGTTATATTGTATATCTGAATACATTACGGTGATTCAGTAATATATCTGAATATATTACTCTGAGCCTCTCTGAGCCTCAGTCTCTTTATTTCTCAGATAGGATAATAGGCTGGGCACGGTGGCTCTTGCCTATAATTCCAACAGTTTGGAAGGCCGAGGCGGGAGACTTACTTAAGCCCAGGAGTTCAAGACCAGCCTGAGCAACAGAGCAAGATACTGTCTCTATAAAAAAAAATTTTTTTTAATTTTAAAAAATTGGCCAGGCATGGTTGTATGTGCCTATAGTCCTAGCTACTCAGGAAGCTGAGGCAGGGGGATGGTTTGAGCCCAGGAGTTTGAGGTTGCAGTGAGCTATGATCACGCCACTGCACTCCAGCCTGGGCAACAGAGTGAGACCCTGTCTTTAAATAAATAAATAAAATAGGATAATAATAACAGCGTCTACCTCACAGGAAGGACTGTTGTGAGGATTAAATGAGGTCTTGCACATGAGTAACTTAGTATAGTGCCTACTGCTAAACACAGGCTTAATAAATGTCAGTCGTCATCATCATTGTTATTCTTTTATTGCTATTATTTTTTAATTTTTTTATTGTTGTTATTTTTTATTGTCTTTCCTGTTAGGTAGTGAACTCCCTGTCCCTTCAGGTGCCTGAACTGAGAAAGGGTCCTACATTGGGTAAGAGTTTGAAGAAACTACAAATGTCCTTATTATCTGGGGCACTCTCACCTTACATCAAATTTCACTGGGCTGAGCTGGATGCCAGTCGCTTGTGGGATCCCCGAGTATTTACTCTGCCCAAATTGATTCATGATCCCTGGCTAATGGGCCACGACGTGCATTGTCAGACGCCACAGGCTGGGTCCTGCTCCCATCTTTCCCGGTGGGATTAGGTGACTTGCTCAAGAGCAAGCAGCCACTCAATGGCAGAGCCAGGACCAGACCTGGTCTCCAGAATCCAGCCCCCTGCTCCTCCAACTTTGCACCTCTGGGAGATCCAGAAAAGACCTTCCCCTCTCTCAGGAGCTTATGTCCTGGTGCAGGTGGGGAAGAGGTGCCTGAGCAAATCATGGCTCCGACAGCAATCACCGCCCAGCCACACATGCAAGGAGATGCCCCTCAACCCCTCCGCAGTCGCGATATGCGCAGTGAACACGCGGGGATCCTACAAACCACCAGCAGCCAGCTCGGCCGTGTGAACTTCAATGCAAGGGGAGGGCGCCCCAAATAACGACATCTGTAGCCTCTTCACATGCCCTGAGATCCAACCGGGTAGCTCTGTAAGACAGGTCACGCATTTGCACGGTAGAGAATTCATGCCTCAGAGAAGACTGCGCGAGTCCGCGGGCATGTCCCTTGTCAATGAAATGCCATCTCCACCACGTTGCCTTATAGCCCAACACTTTGTTCCTTTTTGCCTCACCGTGGAGTGCCCCAGAACACTCCACGCCGTGGGGCTATCCCTTGCAGACATGACAGAGCCAGCTTGGCCTCCGGGACAAAGTGTGGTGTAAGGGACGCATGCCAGAGCTATTACTCAAACAAACCGCCAATGTGAGGGCCGGAGCAGGAGCAATTATTTAAGTATTCTTGGAAACCCTGAAATTTTCTCTCTCTTAGTCTATGCTAACCTTTTCTTCCAGGCTTCAGAACAGACTTGCAATTGTCAGCACAACCTCCCTCAGTCCTCCCTCCCTTCCCCTAACACCGCCTCCCTCCACCCCCCACCCCCACGCACTCGGAAAAGAAACCTAGGCAGGCAGGGTCTTCTGTGGGTTTCTAGAAAGCCCACCATCCCGGGGAATTTGAGCCCTTCCTCTATGACACCTATTCCGTGTGGCAGGTTCCAGGTTCCCCGCAAGATGCAGCAGGCGGAGGAGCCAGTGTTGGTGGTGGGGGTGGTGGGGAGGGTGTTGGGGATGTGGCTGGACAAAAGGCTCCTCTTCAAACGGCTCAGGCCCCTGGCAACGTGGCCCAGCAAGTTTGGCTACACAGTTCCCACGGCGGATCCGAACAGGGAGCGCCCTCGATCTCCACGGCCAGCAGGAGGCGCCCTCGAGTCCGGCACCCAACCAGGCGGAGCGACGCTCCCAGGGCTGCCTGAGCCGCCACGTCCACCTGAGCCGCGCCACCGAGGTGCCCCTCCGGGGTGGCCCCGCAGCTGCCACCTAGAGCCAGCTGCTTCAGAGGCAGCGGCCCCAAGTCGTCTAAGCGAGAGAGGGCTCTGATGGTGACCGTCGTCAGGTCCCGCGGCTTTTACCTGGGGTCCGCAGTGACGTCACTTCCTCCCGCTCGCCGCTTTTCCAGTAACCGTGCCCAGAGCGCCAGAGCTAATTGAAACAAGACGCGCACTTTCATGTTAAAGCAGCCCTCGGCTGGGAGGCGACGGCAGTTTCTGGAAAATGTTAGCGCTTTCCTGCTGGACGCCAGGCCCGCTTGGAACTGAGCTTCAAACGAAACCTCATCTGCGAAATGAGGGGGTTGGACGGTCCCGGAGAGCCGTCTGGCTCGGGCAGATTATGCCGCCGCGAAAAGAAAACCGACGGAGCCCTGCGTGGGGAGCCGAGGGCTACTTCTGGTTGGCGGTGGCGTTGTCACAAATAAAGTGGTTGTGAATCAGCTTTTATTTTAAGCCTTGCAGCCGATAGATTAATTTCTATTTTATGGGCCATAGTCTCTGCATAATTCCAAGAAAATCAGTGCATCAGAGGCTCCGCTGACATCACCAACCACCGAACAGGAGGCCCAGTCGCTACCGGAAGACTTGGCTGCAGGTAGAAAGGAGGTCGTTAGGGCGGGGCCCTGGTTGCCATGGAGATTATGTTTCTCCCTCCCCAGGTCCCTGCGGAGGTTCGTGTGAGCCTCAGAGAGTTTCCCATCCACCCGTTTCCAGATTCGAATTTAATGGGTCCGATCATGGGTCAGGCAAATTCATCGCCCATGAAGAGACGTTGAAGGCAGACAAAGCTCTATTTTCCGCACAGCCTGGCAAACTAAATTTTGGGGCTTTGGCCTCCACTGCCGTATAATTTTGGCTTGGAGGTTTATTGTTTGTTTGTTAATTTATTTATTTCTCATGGAATTTCTCCATTTGGGTACAGTCTTCCTGAGACCTCCTAAGCTCTTTATTTGGAAAAGAAAAAATATAAAAATATCTTTTTTTTTAAGACTATATGCTTGTAGCCATTTCGGTTGGGAGGCCAAAACCGCTGCATAGAGAAATGTGTTCAGAGGAGACCAGCCAAGAATGAGATGAACCACGGTGAAGACCAGCGGCCAGTTTCTAAATTGACAAAGCAAGGAGCTTTCTCTTTATATTAGTGTGCTAAATTATTTAGAATCCTTGAATCTGCACGTTGGAAGAGCCCCGAAAATTCACCTCATCCCACCACCCAGGCCATGTGACATCCATCCGTCCTCCGGTGCTGGAAATGGCCGCACATTCTCTACTTCCCTAGGCAATGAATTCTATGTTCCTATAACTCGGTTGAAAAAAATCTTATGCTCTTACCCTGAGCTGAAATTGGCCTTGCTGTGACTTACATCCACCAGTGTGGCAGGTCTGTTCTCGGGAGGCCCGTGCAGGGAAAAAACCCCAAACCCTAGTCCAGGTTACCTTGGCCAACACCCCGCGTTAATAACCTTTCGAATATTCACAGGCAGCATCGTGCCTTCCTCTCTTCTGGCAAATACCCTTTGTTCTTTTAACCACTGCTCACTGTGACATTTCCAGACGCTTCACCATCCTGGCCACTCACCTCTGGACACTTTCCGAATTGTCAGCTTCTCTCTTACACTGTGGTGGGGGCCCGGACATGTTGCTTCCAAGTGCTGTGTTGATGGGCTGAGGGATGGAAGAACATGCCCAAACCCAAAGCTGCAAAGCCACATACAGATGTCACACCAGAAACTGGCCCCCGAGACACATACTGTCCTGTCATAGAGGATAATCTTCACACAGCTGGCAAACACTGGCATGTTGTCTACCACGGGAACGGCACGCTACGCATCCTTAAATGTGTCTCTAGGGACTCAGAGTATAACTGGAAATGATTTCTTTTTCATTCAACAAATACTTAGTATTAATCTTCTAAGATCCTGTCACTGAGTGTAGAGGAAAAGCTGTGGAGATGTGACAATAAATGGCCAGATCTCTACTGTCGAGGATGTTAAATAGAATACTCTACAAAATCCTAATTGGCCCAGGTGCACTGGTTCTAAGCAGCTTTGGAAGAGCTCTGCCTGTGATCAGGAAAGCACAGCCACAGGTGATTTGAGGTGGGAGGAAATGTACGGAAGCTCTACTTCATATATCCTCACTTACAAGTGGGTAACTGGGCTCCAGAACTTGTCATTCATCTACCTAGCCATTCAGCTGTCCATCCCTCAGCAAATGTATTTATTGAGCAGCTACTATGTACAAGGTAATGTTTAGGGAGAGTAGTGTGAACAGCAGCACAAGATAAAGAGTGGTAAGTAACCCGTTGATGCATGGATAAAGAGCTCCAGTTGAATGATCTGGCTAAGGTAATCCAGTTGGTTAGCACCAGAGCCAGGACCAGAAACAAGATCTTGTAACATACAGCATGGGTCTCTTTCCAAGGCACCTTGCTAGCACTAGTAAATGACGAGGTGGTATCTGGTCAAGCACATGCTCTATTTCAGGAGACCCTGTCCTGAGAGTATCCTATTCAGACATTTCAGGCTATATGTCTGTAACTGGTGAACCCAACAGCTGTATAGAATCAGTGTTTCACCGCTGGAGAGCACGACACATAAGCTAGAGGGAGCACAGGCCACCCCTCCTTAGGCCCTTCAATCACGACTTCCCCTTGTCAACCAAATTTCCCTCCCAGAGAGCAGACCCAGTGTGCTTTGCTCTGCTTGCCCACTCTCTGGGCGCCATAAGATTGGACAGGAATGCCCTATCGAATTGGTTCTCAGGAGGCTTCCTGCTTCTCTCTCCATGGCTCCCTTGCCGACTCTCCTTCATCAGCTCTGTGACCATGAGCATCCTCAGTGACCTACCCACCCTTACTCCTCCTCTCGCGTTGATGTCCCTCCTTTGAGGACTGACCCATTCACAGAACCTTTGCTATCGTCTCTACATATGAGAGTTCCAAATCTACACCCCCATCTTGAAAAGGGTCCCTCTCCCAAGTTCCAGCTGCCAGCCAGATGTTTGGCCCCTGGCTCTCCTTCCGTGGCTTCAAACTGAGCAGGTCTCAAACCAAGTCATGCTCGTCTGATCACCACGTCCCTCCATCCTCCTCCCGCAACCCCAGCCGTAGCCCTGCTTTCAGACTCATCCTCATTGGGCTCAAAATACTGACAGAAAATTTAGTCTCCTCCTCTTCTTTATGTAAGCTAGTGATTCCTCCCGCAGGTCAGTTGATTTTATCCATCCATCCTTTCCAGCGCACTCCAGCTTCCTCTGAGACGAGTAGGTCACGTTGCAGGGAAGCCAGAGCCCTGTTCTCCAAGCCCAGGGTAACGTCAGAGCTCAGCTGGCACATGCCTCCACCCGGTGTTTAAGCCGTGCCCAGCCTGGGTGCTCTGGGCCTCTCACAGACCACCCTCACCTTGGCACCTTCCTTTCACCAGTGACCATGACAAAGCACATGCTGGGCCATCCTGGCACACAGAGATGCGTCCCCATGGGCCTTGCTGGGGAGCAGGTGGCACTCTTTCTCCTCCAGGAGGGGTCTTCTTTCTCCTGTGGCACATCAGCCATAACCTGAAATCAGACCCTGTTTTAAAACAGGCAGCTGAGAGCTCAGGGCTCCGCAGAGCTGAGCCCCTGCACCCACCCATGCAGCCCACTCCCAAGCCCTTCCTCCCGCCTCAGCCTCCTCCGCCACCACCCACCTCTGCTCCAAACGCCTGCATCGAGTCCTCCTCTATGGTTCTTTTCAAAGAGGGGAAGGGATGAGGGGCTATAAATTAGCCAGAGATCTTTAATCGCCCCAGGAGCACGGATGTAAAGTGGGGCACATGGAGCTGGCAGCATCCCAGCATGACCAGGTGCTCTGACCCCAGTTATATCTGCACCCACATTCCTGGACTCTCAGAAAATCTGAACTGAGAAGGCCCCTGAAGGTGAACCAGTGCAATCCCCCATTGCGGAGATGGGAAACCAAGACTCAGTGACTTCTGAGGTCACTCAGGGAGGAGGAAGCAGAGCTGAACTAGAAGGCAGAGGGTCAGCCAATGGGCAGGATAGCTCCAGTGAGCTACCGTCTCACTGAGATAAAGACCCCATGGCATTGCGGCTCCCGGGCTTCCCAGCCCCTCAGAGTTGGGGTCAGACGGCCCCTGCTAGTGGGGCCAGGCAGACGGTGTGAGCACGGAGTGGGAGAGAACTGAGGGGGGTAAGCTTCAGGGGGGTGGCAAGTCCAGTAAGAGGCGGCCCACATTTGCCTGGGGGCCTGGCACAAGGGAGAGGCAGGGAATATCCGAGCACGGGCTTGAACTTCATGTCCCACACCCGGGGCCTGATCATCTGGGGATCCAGCCAGTTTCAAGGAAGGACCCCTTTCCTGGCCTCTCTGCATCCTCCCGGGGATGCCTGGCCAGGAGGCAGCCCCTCCACTCGCCCCACGGCCACCGGGGACTCAGGCACCCTGCCTGTGGCCCTCCGCCCCGTGTGCCCAGACATGCTCAGGATGCAGGCTTCCCTCTGCCAACGGTCCTCAGAGCTCCAGAAAATCCCAGAATACTGAAAAATAAAGACACGCCAAAACAGGATTACAGAAATTGGCTGTGTTTAAAACATTTCCTATGAACAAATTAACACTCTATATTTATAGACACTCACACAAATGTATACACACACTCGCTCACACCAAACATAGTGAAACATAATCGTGCTATTCACAAAATAATCACAGGGATTATATAAATATTAATTCAGAGGACCCGCAGGCGACGTGGCCCAGCAATGAGCGTGAATCTACCATTGTCTGACGAGGGTCTCCATCAGCCGGGCTCTGTGGCTGGATGGGAAACCTCCTCCAGAGATGACATCCCCAGTTTAAATGTGAGGCCCTTCGAGAACGTGAGGCCGAGACCAGATGGCTCTCTGTGCCCCACACTCGTGCCCTTGGTCGGCTCCTCCCAGAGATGTGCAGCCTGAGGGACCCTACCTGGAGGCTGCCTCCCCCCACACAGCAGCCCGGGCCCTGCACCTCAGGGAGAGAGGGAGGGAACCAGGCTGCCCCCGGGGACAGCACAGCAGCCCGGGCTGAATGGGGCCTTTTCATATCGCACCACCTGGGAGGGGGACCTAATCCCTCCCCAGCCACACAGAGCCCACTCAATCCAGGCGGCACAATGCACTGTTCACACAACTCAGGAAACAAAATAAATATATTCTCCCCCAGAGACCCCACAATGGGGCTTTTTCATGGCTGAACATCAGGAGCAGCCTTCCCCCTCAACCTGGCCCAGGGGGTGCCTGTCCCTGCTGGCTACGCCTGGCCCTTCCTGGGACTCAGGGTCTGCCTGGCGCAGCCCTGCCTGCCCACCTTCTGGTCATGCCTTGGTATGGACAGTGGCCCTGTGGCTGGGTGCTGGGCAGACTGTAAGTGTCCTGGGAAAGGAAGGAGGCGAGAGAGAAGCCCAATACTGATTTCCTATCATGTGTCAGACAGGCAAAGAGGCCCAGGTAGGACACCGCTGCCTGACGGGCTAAAGCCGTCCGCAGATGGGACTGCAGGGCTGAGGATGGGAGGCACCTGTTCAAGGTTAATCCTGAGACTCCAGGTCAACCACGCCGAGCTCCAGGCCAAGCTGCACAGGGGAGGAGCTTCCCCATGTTCTCTGACCCCTGTCACCCCCATCCCAGAACTATGTCATCCAGGAGGTTTGCTTTCAGGAGGATGTCCACCGGCCCTGAAAGGACTTATCCTGTAATTTGTCCCCCTCCCCTGTCACAGCCAAGCCAAATCATCTGTGGCTCTCTGACATGCCCGCCTGCCTTTGATGGTACAGCTTCCTCTGCCGGGAACACCCTCTTCCTTTCCCTTCTCCTCTCTCTGATATCACAGGCAGCCGTTATCATAAATAGATAACACTGAGTGAGGGTTTGCTCCAGGCCAAACGCTTATGTGAACTCAAGCTTCACCTCTTACAGGAAGCCTTCCCTGACTTCGCCCAGCATTGCAACCTCTCCCAGACTGAATGCGGAGGGCCTAGAGGGGCCTTGCTCCCCAGTCTCTGAGTCCCTGGTGCCTTTTCCAGGGATAGCTCCTAAGGGTTAGGTGGACGTGCCCCCACTAAGTACAGGCAATTTCTCTTATGCTAGTGCCTGTGATGTACCTTGAGCGATGGCAACCCCTGAGCCACAGAGTGTGGCTGCGGGAGCCCCATCTCAGCCGCGGGAACTGGGCAAGTCATTTCACCAGCTAAGCTTTGTTTTTTGCTTTATTTATTTTTCAGGTTTTTTTTAGTCGTTAATTTTCAGGTGCAGAAAGTTAATTATATCCTTTAATTTAGAAAGGGTTACTTATATCCTTTAGTTCTAGATATGTTATCATCATTAGTTAATGTGAAACCCTCCTCTTGTTTTCTTCCTTTTCTATGGCTTTACTTAACATACAATAAACTGCATGTATTTAAAGTGTACGGTTTGGTGAGGTTTGGCATGTGTATACACCTGAGAAACCATTGCCCTAATCGAGATAATGAATGTGTCCATCACCCAAAAGTTCCCTCATGCCCCTGGCAATCCCCTTCTCCTGCCTTGCTCTACTTACCTGCTTTCTGTCATTTTAGATTATTTGCATTTTCTAGACGTTTCTATAGTTGAAATCAGACAGCCTGGATTCCGTCATGCAACAATGCTGTTGCGTGGTTTTTCCTTTGTGCTGCTGAGAGGCATTCTGTGGTATTGCTTTACTACAATTTGTTCATCCATTCATCTGTTTGGGGACATTTGGGTCGTTTCCAGTTCTTTGCTATTAAAAATAAAGCTGCTATGAACATCCATATACAAATCTTGGTTTGGACATATATTTTCACTTCTCTCTTGAAGTAGAATATTTTATTTTACTTTATTTTTCTCCTTTACCCCCCAACCTCTAGTCTCACTCTCCTCTCTGTGCCCGCTTACGCACCCACTCAGATGTTTAATGTTTGCCTCTGCATATGCACACAGCTTCATAAAACGCGCAGAGCTGGCGCGGGTGGAAGGGAAACTTACCTACATGGTACTCTGCAGTCAATCTATTAACGGTGCTGTCTCTTACTTGGCCGAGATGCAGCTGGGCACGTACCGCAGTCGGAGGTTTGCTGCTTCTAACTCTGCGCGGCAGTCCGCAGTGCGTCCCCACAGCACTGTACTCGTCCTCGCCCCCATCAGTGGCAAGGTTGCCTTCGACTCAGCACTCCCGTAAACAACGCCCTGGTGGACACGTCCCCCACCGCACAGGTCCTCTTGCTCACCTGCACAAGCGCTGAGAGTTGGAACTCTGGGTCCCAAGGTGTGCACTCGCTCAATATCGCTAAGGGCTGCCGGCCTGACGGCGAACCCGCTAGCAGTCACGTGGCCCCAGCTGCGTGCCAGCCCCCCCTCCCCAAATCCCCTGACCAACACAGGGTACCATCTGCTTTGCTAATCTGGTGGATAGCAAGTGGTATTTTGTTTCAATGTGTATTTGTCTAATTACTAAGGAGATTGAGCATCTTTTCAAATACTTGTCAGCCATTAGGATTTTTCTTTCTTTAAATTTGTGTCCTCTGCCCAGTAAACATTTGTATTTCCTATCTTTTCCTTGTTGATTGGCAGGAGCTCTTTTTTTGCTTTGTTTGGATTGAGATATAATCTACATGCGGTGCACAGATCTTCAGTGTGGAGCTCGATTCATTTTTACACATGTACACACCTGTGTAACCACTGCCCGGATCAAGATTTAGAGCTTTCCAGTCCCCCAAAGGCTCCTGCGTCCCCCGTAATCAGTAACCTCTCAAGTAACTGCTGTTCTGACCTCTATCTCTCTCCTTAGGTCAGTTTCCTTTTCCTAAAATTCCATATAAATGGAGTCACACAGTGTGTTCTCTTTTGTAACTGGCTTCTTTCATACAAAATTATGTCTGCGAGACTCATCTGCGTTGTTGTGTATAGCACTAGGTCAATTTTTTCCACTGCTGGGTAGTATTCCATTGTATGACTTTACCAGAATTTATTATACTTACCTCTTTTCTTGTTGATGGACATTTGGGTTGTTTCCAGTTCAGGAATTATGAATAAGGTTGCCATGAACATGTTTAAACAAGCCCTTTGGTGCTATCAACACTCAGTTCTGTTGGTAGTGAAATTACTCCACCTTGGAGATTTTGTATGTTTGGCTTTAAACTGCACTGCCAAGCATTTTTTCTAAAGTGTTTGTACCAATTCACGCTCCCACCAGCAGTGTATGAAAATTCCAGTTACTCCTCATCCTCACCGACATTTGATATTTTCAGTCTTTTTAAATTGTAGCCATTCTGGTGGGTATTGTAGGAATCTTTGTATATTCTAAGATAGTCACCTCTTGTGGGTTTTATATATTGTAAATGTAAATTTTATCCATCTATTATCTTAGTCTACTGTGTATAGTCTTTGTCTCCTCATCTGTAAAATAAGGATACTACTACTTATCTTGTGGCTTTAGCATAAGGATTAGAGATAATGTATTTCAAAGACCTGGTAAACAAATGGTGTTCATTTCATACTTACTACCATATATCTCTGTCTCCACCTGGACACTGGGTGCTGCTCTTCCAGGACAGGGGCTGGGTCCTAATGTGTGTATTCCTCAAGGCCCGGTCTGGGCCAACAAGGAGCGGTTTTTCAATAAAGTTTGTTGATTGACTAAATGATGGAGCGTCCCAGAGGCAATCGCCAGCCTGCAGTTTGGGAAAGGTCATTGTGGAATGAGGGGCGGTGGGAGTGAAGAGGGAAAAAGCATTTTCCCTGCAGGGGACCAACAGGTGTCCCGTGGGCTGGGGAGCCCCCCAAGGCCCTGGACCCAGCGCGCAGGGGCGGGGAGCCTGAGGGGATGGCAGCTTTTCCTCCAGAGAGTTCGCCGCCTTAGCTGGCGGCGCGGAGCCGGCCCGCCGCCGTCTGCCCCTCTGCCCGTCCCTTTTTTCCGGCAGCTCTGCCAGGAGGAGGAGGAGGAGGAGGAGGAAGAGCAGGGGTAGCAGAGGGGGAGACGTCGGGAGGGGAGGGGAGGAGGCCGCCAGCCCCGCGGGCTCCCACTTCCCGGCGGGCGCTGCCCGACGCGCGGAGCCGCCGCTGGCAGCCGGAGGGCCGAGGCGCCCGGCCACCTGGCTCGGTGGCGCCCCTTCCCCACGCGCGTCGCCGCGGGCGGAGGCCTGCAGGCCGGCCGGGCAGCCACTCGGGCGCCCGCGGCGGTGGGCGTCGCCTCCCCGGGCAGACCGCGCTTGGGTCCCGCACTGAACCCTGGCAGACTGAGAGTGAGAGCTCAGTCCAAAGCCCTCCTTTCGCCCACCGGAGCCTGAGGACCAGAGAGGGAAGCGACCGGGCCAAGGACGCAGGGAGAATTCCTAACAGTCAGCGCCAGGCCCTGTCCCCCTCGCCTCCCCGTGTCCAATACCAGGTGGCTCACTCAGTTCTGCCTCCACAGTCCCTCTTGACTCCGCGGGCACCCGCCCTGCTCTGAGTCAGAGCCCATCCTGTCCTGTGTGCCCCTCATGGGTCTTCCGCCTTCCCTCTCGTCCCCCTGACATCCCCTTCTCCATCCAGCAGCCAGTGGTCTTTTGGAATACGCCTCTGCTCACCACCCTGCCCAGTTTGGAAGTCACAGTGGCATCCAGCACGCGGGGAACACAGACTGGACTTCTGTGTCACACACCCCACAGGACCAGCCCCTGCTGCACTCCCTACGCCCCTGAGCTCTGCCCCTGGTGTCTTTTCCTGCAACCTGCCAAGTTTATGCGCCCCAGGGACTCCTTCCCCAGAGGTTCTTAACCAGGAGTCCGGGGATCGAGCTGGATTTCAATATAGCTATTTTCCTATGTAACCCGATGAGTATTATTTTAATGCACTTAAAAGCCTCAATCTGGGAAGGAGGCCACAGGCTTCACCAGACTGCCCCAGTGCCCACGGCACAGAAGAGTTTAGGGACTCCTGGGATTTTGCATGGCTGGCTCTTCCTCGCTGTTTGGGTCCCGGCTGAATGGCACCTCCCAGGGACGCTCCTTCTGGCTGTGTTCACTGAGGCTGCCCCTCCTCATCCACCACCTTGCACAGTGGTTCTCAAAGTGTGGTTCCTTGTTCCAGCGGCCTCAATGTCTCCAGCGAATTTATTAGAAATGTAGGTTCTCAGGCCCTGCCCCAGACTTATCAAGTCAGATATTCTGGGGATGGAGCCTTTTTAAAAATCCCTCCAGGTGATTCTGACATTGGATTCTCGGGTTGGAAAACCACTGACCCAGCATGCAATCCCTGTGCTACCACAGTTGTACCACCCGGCCAAGGAAAGCTGGTCCCCACGGACAACGGGCAAGGTGGAAGGAGAGCTGGCTGAGCAATGAGGTGGCCGTGCTGGGCACGAAGTCCCCAACGGGCCGGGCTCTTGGGAAGGGCACGGCTTGACTGCAGCCAGAGCAGGGCTGGAGGCTTGGAGAGCCCAGGATTCGGTGTCTCGTAGGTTGGCCTGGGTCAGCAGCAGGCCGGGGAGGAGAAGGTCCACATTCCTGCCTTTCGCACATGGCAGGAGAGGACTTTGCCTTCCCCTGGGCACTTCTACCTCTGCCCTGGTCTGAACATGAACCAGCGTCTCTGAGGTCTCATTTGGAACCAGCCACAGTCACTCCTGACTCACACCAGCCCAGTCCCCTGGCCCCTGCCCCTTTGCCCACAGGAAGTTCCAGGGCAATCCCAGGGCGCTCCCATCCTGAGCTGCTTCCTGTGCGTTCTCCAGGAGGGCCAGATGTTTCTGCAATCTGAGTCTGAGCCCGTTCTTCAGATGGCAGAGCTGGCCTCCTGTCACCAGTCCCGGGGAGCCACCTAATGCTGCCTGCAGACAGGCTAGTGCAGCCTCCGGCTTCGAGAGCGCTGTGAAACAGACCCGGGGCCTGTCGCTCTGAGCCGCTGGCCTCTGGCCTCCGTGCAATCCTCAGGCCCCCGGGGGGAAACCAGACACTTAATTGACTTCCTCAGTGTGATGACAGAGTATTGGGTATCAATAGACCGCAGGCAAGCTATTTTCATCCGTGATTTCAGACGGAGAACAGAAGCCAGGCTGCCCCCATGTTCCTGCCACGCCAGCGCAGGGATGAGCTCACTCCCGCCTGCCAGCGCAGCAGCATTCGCTGCGACCAGGCACGCAGACTTAAGACCTCCCAGGGAAAGTTCTAGGAAGTGGGGATGTGAGCAATTGCAGCGGTGTGCCTGAACCAGAGCCCGCCAGGGGCCAGACTAGAGTCAGGAGACCCGGGCACTGTCCTCTTCCTAGCCAGGGAACACTGGGCAGATGACGTGAACCATCTATGCCTCAGTTTCTTTGTCTGCCAAGGGGAGGGGGAAGTAGGTGATGACATTGGCACTGGAATCCTACAATGAGGCCTGAGCGTTTTTCTCACCCCGTCTTATTTTAGAGTCGGCTTGCTACCTTTGTGCGCTATTGTCGAGATAAGAATCACCAGCTTGATAACATTCAGAGTTCCTGGGTTTGGTTCCAGCTTCATCACTTGCGTGCCCGTCATGCCCTTGGCCAACTCACCTTGGCTGGGATTGAAGAGATAACTCCGAGTGCTTCAGGCACCTCACGGGAATACGCCCGTGTTCCCGGAGGGAGTTGAGGAGGTGGGGATATGTCCCAGATGCTGTGGAAACGTCTTGTCCTCACGGCCCCCTGCCAGCCACTGCCCTAGGCCTTAGCCTTCAGTTCTGTCGTGCGTGATCTGCATGCGCCGCTCCCCCACCACTCTGTGGGTTCAAGGCAGGAAGGGGGTCCCATCACCTCTGTGTCTCCAAGCCTAGCGGGGGCTCGATGAATGTTCAGGGAACAAGTGAATAAGTAAGTGAATGAATGGGTAGAGGGATGAATGGATGGGTGGATGAATGAGAGAAAGAAGGAAACCCGCGTGGGACATGCTTGCTTGATACCCTGCGTGTGCGTGTGTGTGTGTGTGTGTGTGTGTGTGCGTGCGTGGTTGCTGGGTGGGGAAGAGGACAGGATTAGTCACAGCCAACTAGGAGGGGCCCTGATGGCCCTGCCTGGAAGCCTTCCCCCTCGGTCATGGTCTGCCGACTCAACAAGGAGAATTGTCCTTCTGAGAGAAAAACCGTAGAACCGTGGAATGTTGGCTCCAAGTGACAGCCATGGCTCACTTAATCCACACTCCTCCAGTGGGGAAGCAAAGGCCCAGACAGGTTTGGTGCCTGCCTCTGCACTGAGCTCATCATGGAAATGGTCGTTTTTCCATGAAAAAGGAGCGCAAGGGCAGGGGAGAAGGGACATCGGGAGGAGTCAGTATTAAACAGATGAATGCTAAACACGGAGGAAGCCTGTGCCCTGCCAGGGGCCTGCCCCGCCTAAGCCAGGGGGCTTACGGAGTAAAGGGGCTCGCTGAGCCCAGGGTGCCAGCCCGCCGGGGCTGGGCCACCAGGCGTTATGTAACCGAGCAGAGGCTCCAGGAAACACCTAAGCTGGCCTGGTGTTCATCCCAGAGCGCGGTTTCCTGCTATTTCCTATAGAGGGAGATTTTGCTGAGCACAGGGTTTTCTGCATTTTCCATTCGTTTGCTATTAAAGAAAAGCAGGAGACAAAATATAAAATCCTTCCCTGAGATCGTCAGAAATTTCCCAGTTTTTGGAGGAGGGAGAGCTTAAGCTTGGTCCATGGGTCCCTGGAGGGCTGGGGCATCCGAGGCAGCAGAAGCTGATCCCAAGGTGAAATCTCCTAAAACAGGCAGTCCCCCAGGGCTAGGGCGGGAGGGGCGCAGAGCCCTGGGGATGTGGCGGCATCAGCCTGAGCCTGCCCAGGAGGGAAGTGGCGAGGGGCCCGGAGACCAGCACAGAAACATCAGCAGCCCTGGAGGACACAGCTGCATCTAGATGGTCTAAGTCAGCTTGGGGAGGGGCGGGTTGATACAAGACTCTACTAAAATTTCATTTCCACCAAAAACTTCATCATTAAAATCCCCATCTCTGTCCTAATGCGGCATCTTAGCAAACCCCAACATGGGGAAGAAGGACGATGTCTTGAGAGCATTCCTTGTAAGCACCTCGGGAAGCCAGGGAACCCCGGCAAGTAAGGAAGGAAGGAAGAACGGGCAAAAAAAGGCCAAAACAAAAGAAGAAGAAGGGCCCAAGAAAACCGGGGGGGGTGGTGCGAGGGGCCTGTCTGGACCCCCACCCAAGGGCAGGAGCAGAAGACCTCACAGGAACGTGCACACACGCGGGGACCAGAGTGAGCACGAATTGAAGAGGTGGAGATACGGCTAGGATGTCCTCGCATCTGCCCCTGCAAGTCCCGCCCCCATGCCCGCGGTCCCCTCACGGGCACTGTGGGAGGTAGTATAGACGGCCTAACTGATCAGAGTCAACTGCCTGCCATCGGGTTCTGGTGCTCCCTGCAATCTCTGTGACTCAGGCAAGTTGCTAATTTCTCTGCCTCTGTGACTTCATCTGTAAAATGGAAATGACGCCAGCACCTCCACGCACAAGGAGATGTGAGGACTGAGAGCAGCAAAGTGCCCAGCGCAGCACCAGGCACGTGGCCAGTGCTCAGTGAACATAGCCGTTAGGAGACTAAGCAATCCTTCTGGGGTTGCATAAGGACAAACACAGTCAGTCCATCCAGCTGGCCCACTTGGGAGCATCTTCATCCGAAGGCAGCGCGTGGGGCACAGTAGCGGGGGTGAAGTGGGCGCTGCAGGGCGATAAAGGGCCCCACACCCCAAGGCCTTCACAGTCCAGTATGACCCAGAGGTTGAGGCTGAGCCTCACAGAGGGACAGCTGTGTTACGGCAGAGGGGGGAGGTGGAATTCAGGGAAGGCTGCCTGGAGGTGGCGCTGGTTTCCCAGGAGGGAAACCTCTGCTCTGCGACCACAGGAAGCCGGGTCATGACAGCCAGCATCATCACAGGCCAGGTGGTCCTACAGGATCCCCATGGCAGGTGAGTAGCCCTGTGTCCTCTCCATATCACCCCCACCACCAGCCCGGTCCTCGCAAGGACTGCCCAGCGCTGGGTGCCAAATGGACGAACCTTGGGGATCCTGGATAATGGGAGAACCTGGTTCAAATCCCCCCGCTTCTGGGTGACTTCCCTGAGGCTTCGCAGGGACTCCCAAACCCTTGTGTTCCCCACACCCTTGGCCTTAGGCTTCTACACACCCCTCGCCACAGTCTGGTGTGAGCTGAGTTCTGGTGTCCCCACTGGCCTGAGTTCCCCAAGGACAGGGGTCATGTCCTCCCTGTGCCTAGCTCGGCCTGTGGCACACGGAGGCCACCCCAAGAGCGTGAATCAGATTCATTTCTCGTGCACAATCCTGGACCACCCAACACTCAGCTGGGCTTGTGCGTGGTACAGCAGCACAGCAGGGACACAGACACACTAACGCACTTTGAAACAAGGTGGAATTTTGATATGTCTAAGGAAAGCAGCAAAGTCCCCATCATGGGGGAGACAGAATTTTGTTGGCCTCCCTTACACTGGTTGGGTGCGGCTCACATACTGATTTACACACGAGGGCATATTCTTTTAGGTCCACAGCAACTTTCAGAGTTTCCACCCAGCCCTGCTTGTGAAACATCTGCTTCTCCTCTCCGGTTTTTCAAAACGGCACCAGGAAAGCCCAGCTTCAGCAGAACAACGCGCTTCAACACAGACCGCTCTTGGAGCTGCGTTTCCTTTGCATGTAGGTGCATATGTGTATGTATGCACACGTTAGCATAATGGCTAAACAGATCATTTCTTAAGAGAAAAACTGATGATTAAGAAGGGCATTTGGAGTCAAACCTGGGTTTGAGGCCTGGCGCACCACTCAGCCAAATGACTGCTTGAACAAATTACCTAATCTGCTGACTACAACTCTACCTCTGTGGGCCCTTTGCCTCTTGTCATTCATTCGTTTTGTATTTATTGAGTGCCTACTATGTGAAGGTGCAGTCCTAGGTGCCTGGGACACGTCAGTGCACAAAATAAGCTCCCCCTGTCGCATACATTCATGAAAGGTAGGAGGAAGACAATGATAGAATCAGAAAAGTAAAATGTATGTTAAGGTAGAGAGTGTCATGGGCTGTTGAAAAAAGAAAAAGCAATGAAGGAAAAAGGGGTGCCAAGGTGCAAGTTTCAGTAGTAAATGTTTTTGCAGATAAAACATCTGACATGATGGGTAAGAGCATGAATTCTGGAGCCGGACATGTGTTCGAATCCCAGCATGTACTGGCTGTGTGGCTTTGGGCAAGTTACTCAACCTCTCTGTGCTTTGGTTTTCTCATCTGTCAAATGGTAATGATAATAATAGTGACCACCTCATAGGGGATTATTACAGGAATGAAATGAGTTAATACATTCAAAGTGCTTAGAGAGGGCCAGGACATACAGAAGCTTGTAAGGATTGAATATCAGCAGTAGGACGTGTGGACTAAATGTCAGCTGTTATAATAATCCCATTCACATACTTGGGCTCCCAGAATTCTAGGACCCACATTATTTCTCTGGGCCCCCTTGGTGCGTGGGTGAGGGCCAGGGGGGCCAGGCACCCTTTAGCCCCTTCAGCTCCGGAGCCGGCTGGAACCGGATTCCCATTCCCGGGCTCGGCAGTGCGGGCGTGGGGAGGCCCACCGGCTCGGGATCAGGCTGACCTGGACTTGCTGGGTGACCTTGGGCAAGTCACATGACCTCTGCAAGCCTCAGTTCCTCACCTCTAAAGTGGGAATGATAATAATTGACGGTCTGCCGTGAGCCCGGCATTGCTGTAACTGCTGCTTTGCAAGTGTCGCCTCACTTAATCCTCCCCACGACCCTGTGAGCTGATTCTTGCCGACCCAGGTGAGGAGACGCAGGCATAGACAGGTGAGAAGCCCACCCTTCCCCGAACTCTCCCTGTAGTGCCATTGAGGATGGGTGCATAATACAGACACATGCCAGACACAGCCTGGCCCCTGTCACCTGCCCCTGCCATCATCAGTTTCTTCCTCGTGAGTGGCTGGATAGCAAGGGGGTGGTTTTGGCCCAGGGGATAGTTTTGCTCTCATTTGCACTCTCAAAATTCTTTCCACCCAGCCAGAGAGAGCAACGATCGTGGGCCCCAAGTTCGCAGGTGGCCCATATTTCACCTGGCATTGCCCACCCCGCCCCCCAACCAAAGCCTGGTCTCTTTGTTTCTTGGTGACATCACATTAAATTTTAAACATACGTATTTGGCCCAGGCTCAGCCCCACGAGAGACCTGGCTGAACCGTGTTTCAGAAAGGGGACAAACAAAAGACCTCTTAGACTAGGTTGGTTGTTTGTCTTAATGAAAAGACTCAGAAAGAGAAAAATGTCTTGGGATGGGTGGGGGGAGGTTATTTGGGGCCAACAGGGAAGTGAAGTCACTCTCCTGGGAGAATCCCAGCGGGCCATGCGGATGATCAGGAATAAACATACCTGCGCCAGTCCTAGTGTGTGGGTCTTTCAGTAGAGCCCCGGGGCATGTCTGTACATGTGGGACGAGGTGTCCCTCCTGCAGGCTGTTTACAGGACTCAGTGGTTCCAGCCGTCAACAGGCTGCTTTGCTGTGTGTCCGCTTGTGCAGCCACAGCCAGACAATGAGTGGCTCCAGGGCTCGTGCCCTTTCTGCCACTTTCCTTAAACAACTCCAGAAGCCGTGGCCAGCCCGGGCTGAGGCTGGTGCAGGAGTGGATGGGCCCAGGGCTCCCCAACAAGGGACAGCTGGTGGCACCCTCCTGGGCCTCTGCTGAAGCCTCTAGAGCAGTGCTGGTGGGACCCAAGGACAAAGCACTGGTCCCTTGGTGCCTCTTAGTTCCCTGTCACTGAGGGGCTCACCCTGCTCCGTGACTCCTGACAGTCACCGTCCACTGCCCGGAGACAGTCCTCAGGGCCACAGAAGCTCACGATCAGTCCAGCCCTGCCAGCCAGGGGACAGGCAAACAGCTGTTTGTCAGTCTTTTCTCCATCCCTTCAGGGACCCGCTCTCTCAGCTCTCACTGTACAGTAGCCACTAGTCCCATCGTCGTCGTCACAATGGCTAAATCTGCGGACGTTTGCTGTGCGCCCGGCTCTATGCTGCGCACTCCACGTGCGTTTTGTCTTTAGTGCTCACAACTCTGAGTGTTATTCGCCCACTTTCAGATCCCCATTATACAGACGAGAAAACTGAGATTCTGGGAGGCCAGTTTCCTGCAGTTAGTCAAGAGCAGACTGGGCTCTAGCCCACCGCTAAGCGCATGCTCTTTACGGCTAAGCGGTCCCACCTTGGTGATGCACTGAACACCACCCCGATCCCAAGGAGCTCAGCCTGGGGGCAAGATCGGCAGGACAACAGGCAACAACAGAAGAGCCGTGGGAATACCAGCTTGGGCAAGAAGGGGAGCAACAAGACATGGCTTGACACTGGGGACTTGTAGGCCTTCAGTAGATGGTGGGGTCTTTGCCACTGGCGTCTTCAATTACTGACCTTGACAATTTAATGGCCACACGTGTTTACTGAGAACCTGTGCTAGCAATATCTCACATGTCAGGGTGCTCTTGAGGGTTGCAAAGCTCATTTGGTCCTCACTGCGATGGGACCTAGACAGGGGTGAGCAGCATGATTTAAGTTTTTCGAATGGGGAAACTGAGGTTCAGAGAGATGACACTTGCCACCATGCATGTTACACAATTTCCGGGATTTAAAGACTCTCAGGATAGGACGGGCCCTTTAGGGGTGTGGGTGTCTGACGCAGCCATCCATTGAATTTGTGACTCCCCTCCTAGGTGGCTGCCATCGCTTTTGTTTGAATGCATTTCATGGCTGGTAACTCATTATCTTCTAACACACATCTGTCCTCAGCGAGATTTCACAATTACTGAAAAGTTCTCCCTTACTTTGAGTCAAACTCATTCTCCAGGTTCTGTGATCCACTGTTCCAGTTCCCTCTGGGGGCCACGTATAGCATCATCGCTCTCTGCCAGAGGCCAGCCCTCTGACATTTTGGAAAAGACACTCAGTCTTGGCCAAGAGGCCTCGGACACATGGCAAGGTCGCCCGTGGAGGCTCCCGTCCCACTGCTCCGCCCCCTCCAGTCCTGCCTTGGCATTAGGCCAACACGAGTCTGGTCCCAGCACTCAAGGGAGCCAGGGTCTGCAGACCCCTAAGCCTCCGCCTAGTGACCCAGCCCCACGGCATTTGCCCAACGGGGTTGGAGGACGCGCGCCAGCCCCTTGTGGCCCTTCCTCTTGTGCCGGCTTTGTCTGCAGCGAGTCCTGCTCCCCTCCCCTCCCCTCCCTCCCAACCTCCCTGTGCCAGTGAGGCGTGAGGCAGCAGCAAAATGCCCTTACTGTTCGCGCCTGCAGCCCGCCGGCGGGCACACTGTCCCAGGACGAGTGCCCCCTGACTCACCTGGGCCCGCCCTGGGTAAACGTCCCGTGCTGGGAGACCATGGCTGTCCTTTCAGAGGGTACATTTCCATGAGGCCCAGGTTTGATTCCCAGAACAGCAATAAAGGAAGGAACCACATATTCCCTTCCCCGCCCCCCGCCCCGGCTCAGGCCAGTGTTGACAGAGGGCAGAGGAGTGAGTTAGGCGGGGGCCTGGATGGGGTGGGAGTGGGACAGAGAGCAGGAGGGCAGGGGCCCTTCGCTGGTCTTCAACTGGGAAAAAGCCCGGCGTTGTCCACACACACCCCTTCCCGGCCGACCGCTTGTGGGCCCTCGGGTTTCCGACCTAAGCTTGAGCTGTCATGCTGACCCCTCCTCACTCACCCACCCAACAGTGGCCTGTCCCCAGGAAAACGTCTCTTGCTTGGGCTCAGGAGGTAACAGGTAAAGAGTACCCTGCCCTGGACACTTTCTCCTCCCTTCTGTCCCCCTGCCCAGCCCCGTGGTCAGACAGTGGCAGTGGCAGGAGGCCTCTGCATCTGGAATCTTCCAGCCCTCCTGTTCCCTTGGCTGGGTGTATTTGTCTTGGCCGCCTTCACCTGGGCTTTTTTAAAACAGATTTTCTTTCCCCTGCTTTCCCAGGCAGCTGGCCTCCGCAGCGCCGTGCACAGAACAGGGCTTGTTTGCCACGAGCCGCGGACCCTGCTCTGCCCCGCAGCCCACCCGTGTCTGAGCCCAGGGGCTGGTTCTCTCTTTGGGCTGCAGAGAACAGCCATGAACAGAGAG
Organism: Propithecus coquereli; assembly: GCF_000956105.1. Taxonomy (NCBI): domain Eukaryota; kingdom Metazoa; phylum Chordata; class Mammalia; order Primates; family Indriidae; genus Propithecus; species Propithecus coquereli. Next base: position 11,892,952 of record NW_012144967.1, read on the forward strand.
TCAGGGCCTGGGACCAGAGAGGCAGGATGGGTCGACGGGGGCACAGTAAGCAGGGCCAGGCAGACAGGGACCGATGGAGAGCCGACACACAGCATCCTTAAACCGAGGCTTGCTGGAGAAAGACAGGAACCGAGTGGGGACAGTCAGGTCCAAGCCGGGTGTGGGGAAGACACAGAGAACCAGTCTGGCGGGAGGCCCTGTGTCGGGAGGAGAGACCTGTGTCCACCTCCCACCCCAAAACACACTGTCCGCCAGCTTCGGGCCCTGTGCCGTCTTCCCCATCTGCGACATCGGATGATAATACTTTACTTGCTTCAAGCTAAGGAACTGCATTTGTTGAAGTACTTTCCAGTTTGAAAATCTATGACTTAATAGTTTTTTCTTTTAAAAAAAAATCAATAAAAGGTTATTTGTGTGAAAACATAACATTGACATAACAAAGTGTGCCTGGGGTGGGTAGGGGTGGGGAGCGGTTTTCTCCCTGTTGACTTTCAAAGTCGTGGTGAGGGTTAACCCAGCTCTCAGTCACAGCCAGTCTTCCTCTTGGAGGGGGCGCTGCAGGGGTCTTTTAGGTTCCACCCCACTGTGCCTCCCAGGAACAAAAGGGAGAGGGCAAATGTTCCCCAGGAGCCCCCAGCCCTGCCCTGGCATTCTGCCCCTCCTGCTCTGCTCAGGCAGCTCGTGGCCCTGACCTTGCCCGTCCGTGGCCAGCCGGCCTGGGGGCCAAGCCCAGCACAGCTCTCCTCTGCTCCAAGGGCAGTTCAGGGCACGCTCTGGTGGCCACCAGTGCCCACGCCTGAGGTTCAGGAAGCCTCGTGCAGGCTGGGAGGTCCTGCCCACCCTGTCTCCCACAGCATGGAGGGAGGGGACAGCCCCATGCTCAAGGCTCGGCTCCCCACTGCACCTTGGGGTGCTCTCCTGGTCGCAGAACTTCCTTCCCGGTGTGTTCAGCACTCTGCCCTGCCCTGCATTCCGCTGGGTCACCATTTCTCACCTCCTGTTGTGTCTTGGGGGCTCAGGATCTTCTCTGTGTGGGTCCCTGCTCCTTGCTGCCGCTTCTGGCTGGAAACACGGTCGTCCCAGCCGTCCTCAGTCGGCTCAAAGAAATCCCAGTGCCGCACCAGCCGCCACCCACACCCTCGTCACCTCACACTGCCCTTCCCTTCCCTCGGTCAGACTCTGCTGCCCCGAACCACCAACTGGACCTATGGTCGGTTCCCAGCATTCACGGCAGTTGTGTTCTACAAAGTCACCTCGAACACTAAACCAGCAAATGCAGAACCCTTGTATTTCCTGAGAGCCTCTGGTCACATTTTCCTCAGTCAATCAGTACATAACCTTGTGTTCTGTGTGTTTCTGTTTAATACATGTTGTTGATTCACTAACATCGAACTCACGGCCACCAGCGCTGTGACTCTGGCCTGAACACAGCTGATCTAACACGCTTGGGAAGGGTGGGCAGCTCGTCAGCACTGCGCCTGGGGGCTGTTTTAAACAGCGAAATCCCCAACATAAAGCTCGAAAATGCAAGATAGTGTGGCACTAAATAGACCATGAAAAGGACACTTGTTTGCAGGAGGACAGCTGAAATAAGAAGGCGGGGCGTCACCTTGTCAACTTCAGTGGGAACACGTGAATTTGGCGATTCAGATTTTTTACTGCTCTGCAGGTATCTGTGAATGACCCGCCAAAGTGCCCCCAGGGATGATTTGTGGATTACAAATAAACTTTAGCAAGAAGGCAAATTCTTAAAAACGTCATCTGCAAATAATGAGGATGAGCCATGTGTCCCTGGTCCTCTCCCTCCCTCCCCTCTTTCTTTCCGTCACCAAACCCTTCTGATTCCTACCCCCGAATCCCACTGTTAGCCCAGCCCATCCTCACGCTGCCTCGCCCACCCACACACACTTACTGGGAGCTGGAATGCATGTCAGTCTCCTTGCTAGGGACTTCGGGGGCTCCAAAAACGGTTCAGATGGGGATCTCGTCCTCAAGCAGCTCGAAGTCTAGACCGGGACCGGCACACTTTTTCTGTAAAAGGCCAAGTAGTCAGTATGTTAGGCTTTGCAGGCTATAACGTGTCTGTCGCAGTTACTTAACTCTGCCCTTGTAGCTCAAAAGCATCCACAGACGAGTGAATGAGGGAGCTCGTCTTCCACAGCAGGAGCGGGGCCGTCGCTCCGGCCTCCCCACGATGGCTCTTTCTGCCTGGGCTTGTCACTCTTCACTCCCTGGCATCACCCATTCTCACCCGGACACACCAGAAATCTTACCCCCAAACAGCCCAGGACCTGAGGGCGGGGACCCTGACGGCCTCTTCACCGCCATGGCTGGGTGGACAAACAAGTACACAAATCGGTGTCCCATGCTGATGACATCAGTGTCCCATACTGATGACCGCACAGGACCCAGCTTTAAGCGCAGCACACTTAGAAACATTTCAGGCCAACTCCATGATTATGTTTAAAAACAGACACTTCTGGGGCCCTGTAGGGAAACAACCCTCAGATCACAGCCACTTCTTTAGGGGCAAGATGTCCCCACGCCGGCACCTTCCTCAGGGGTCGAGAGGGCGTGGCGGCATATGATTGAGGCCGTGAAAGGAGATCCCGCCTCCTCATCTCCTTCTCCTCATGCCTTCCTATTCTTCTCCCTTCTGTCCCTCACCTTCCCTTCCCTTCTTTGCCCCGGGGAAAGTGGGGGGCCAGGAGGCTGCTGAGGGCTTCCTCTGGCCTAGGTTTCTGGGAACAGAGTGGCGTAAGTCCCTGATTTCGGGGCTGTCCGGCCCAGCTCTCCCTTGCCCATGGCGATGTTCCAGTGCAGGCAAGGAATCCCAGCAGGGCCCCACGGCCAGCACCACACAGTGGCTCCCGAGGGAAGGACATACTAGGGAGTGGCCAAGTGAGTCGAGAAGAAAGTAAATTCCCAGCCTCTTCTTAAACCCTGATGCCCGAGCTGCCTCTGCCACCAAAGGCAGTCCCAATCCGGATCCCGCAGCTCTGACCCCGTGAGTGTGCGTGTGTGCGCACACACGCACGTACAACCGAGTCTGCAGGGTGGGAAAGGAATCTTGAGTCGGTTTCAGGTTTCTTCTCAATGTGTCACTTTTATCTGTAAAGTCTCCACCTAATAGAGAAAGAGTCAGAAGTCCCAGGACTCCAGGTTGAGGGGGGCTGGTGCGAGGATGAATCAGCTTTCACGCTGGCTCACGAGGCTTCTACAGCTCCGTGCAAAATGTAGCCTCACGTCGCCTTTCAAGGCTGGGCCCATACAGAGAGCCCAAAGGGGACTGGCCCAAGAGCATGCAGAGGGCAGAAACCCAAGGAGACAGAGACAATGGGAGGCCAACTGGATGGAACAAGCCCTGCGTGAGGGCCTCCCACCTGCACCTGCGCAGGGAGCTCCTGTGTGGGTGCAGCCTCCAGGCTGGAGTGGACACGGGAGGACCCAGGAGGATGCTGGGCCTCAAAGGCCATGTGAGCCCTGAGGTCTACAACAGCCAAGTGCCTGAGAAGTGGGAGCACTGGGGGCCCAGAGGGGCAGGCGGTGAAGCCTCGGGCAGCCCTGAGGTTGGGCCTCTCCAAGCTCCAAACTCCTCCTCCATACCTTGGCCTGACGCTAGCACCGCTCCCAGGCTTGCTGGGAGCATCAGTGAGCTAAGGCTTGGCATAGCGCTTGGCACGTGGTAAGTCGCATAAGTCTTCACAGCCTTAGCAGGCATGGTGACAAAGATAATGGTGATGACAGAATTCCTTTAGCTCTTGCAAACAAGGTGAACATGGACCCGAGCCTTCATTTTCGCAGTCGCTTTCTTGCTGTCACAGTTCCAGCCGTCACATCTACAAAATGAGAAGCCTCGGCAAATGAGTCCCAAGATGGCTTTAGGACTCCAGGAGTTTAGGACTCCGGGCCCTCCACGGAAAGGAACTAACGCCCTGATGTGGTTCTGGAAAGGTCCGATTGCCCTGAGGCTACTCGGAGCAGAGATGGATAACCCAGCCGAGATGTAGAAGGGCAACATCACTGAATTTGTAACAGCCCCCGAGCTGTGCCCACCTCCTCTCGTGGCCTTTACAGCCAGGTGCGCGTGCCCAGCATAAGAGCAGTGCTTGCAAAGCCCCGACCCGGTCCATATCCCCCCACCCCCACCCCTCACAGTGACCAACTATTCTGACTTTTATCACCATACAATAGTCTGTCATCGTATAAGTGGAACCAAACAGTATGTATTCCTGTGTGTCCACATTCCTTTCCTCAACGGAATGTTTTTGAGATTCGTTCCTGTTGTCGTGTGTAGCAACAATGCGTTCTTATTGCTGAGTAGTATTCCATCATGTGGATGTACCACAATTTGTTTCTCTGTTCATGCGCATTCGGGTTGCTTTCAGTTTGGGGCCATTATGAACAAAGCTGCCATGATTTACAACAAGAGTTCCACTGCGATTCAGTGGGGGAAAATTGTCCTGCAATAAATGGTACTAGAGCAATTAGAGATCTATTCAGAAAAAAAAAATTAGCCTTTACCCCTAACTTATACTTCACATGAAAATTAATTCAAAGTGGATTGTAGGCCTGAATTAGGAAGGTAAAACCACCAATCTTCTCTAGGAAAACAGGAGAATATCTTCATGATCTAGGGAAGAGCAAGAATTTCTTAAACGGGACACAAAAGAAATTAATCACTAAGGAAAAAAAAAAAGAAATTGGGCTTCATTAAAGTCCTTTATCAAAAGACATCATTAAGAAAATGAACAGATAAGCCAAAGACTGGGGGACGTGTGTAATACATATATCCGACAAAGCAGTCAACTCAGAACATTGATTGTTAAAGCCCCACGAGTCAATAAGGGAGAAATGACTCACTTAAAAAATAGGCGAAAGATTTGAACGTGAACTGACAAAAGATATTCGAAGGGCTGCTGAATCTGTGAAAAAATAAACAACATCATTATTCATCAGGGAAACGTAAACTGAAATCATAACAAGACGTTACTACATGCCTCCCAGAAAGACTGAAATCACAGACTGACGATACCCAGTGCTGGGGAGGACGGAGCAATGGGGCTCTCCTCTGTGGCTGGTGGCGGTAAATCGGTTCCGCACTTTATTTGGTAGAGTCCATGAAAGGCAAACAGCACTCTGTGACCAGCAACTCTGCCTCGAGGTGTATAACCAACAGCAAAGGATGTAAATCTTTACCAAAAAGACGTGCACAAAGCAGCTTTATTCATAATGCCCAGCATATTATAATGGAGAGGAAATAAAAATGTAATCTTCTAAGAAGAGTTAAGCCATAGGGTTGAGAGGAAACAGAGCATCGGAAAGGGCCAGGCAGCGGGCTGCACACCTGGTCCAGGAGGCAGGCCGAGAAAAGCCAAATGAAAGCAGGAGGTCCCTGGAAGGGCACCGCTTATCTGATAATCCTGCAGGTGCAGATGGGTGAATCATGCCAACCTGCATTTGAGAGTGAGAGCAACGGCCCACTAAGCGTGCTCTGGAATTACCTGTCCTGTGCGTATGTCCTGTTGGGGAGGACGGGGGGAGAAAGGGCTCTGCCAGAGAAGCCAGGGAGAGTGAGGTCTTTGAGGGGAACTTCTTTTTGGGGGGGCTCCTGTGTGCAGACCCACTATCCAATGAGACTCTTGGACACCATGGCTCCAGTTTGCTGGTCCCAAAGCACGGTGGGCTGATTCTGCTTCCAGAGAGTTGGACCTTCAGCTGCTCGCTGCCCAGCTCTTCTCCCCACACAGATACTGCCAGGGAAGGCCTGGGCTGATGCAGGTTCTGGAAACCCTCGGACAGGAAGCGCGAGGTCCGCCCGCGTCAACTGTGGACGACTCTGCATGCCCAGCGCGAGAGCAGGAATAACCTCATCCAAACACGAAATGGAAGGATGTTTGACAAGGAGATAAACAAGCGTGGCCTAGGCGGGTGCTGTGGTTTTAGAACCCACAGGGAAGGGACACACACAGGGCTTGGTCCTAAGTAGTGACCTGGGTCTTACACAGGAGATATTTGGGTAAACCTCCCACCTCCACACACAATGACCTGATTAAACTCGACCTCCCGGTGATAGGGGGAGAACCAGAGAAATCTGTCATTTTTAGTAAGAGGAACTATAGAAAAATACTGTTTGGAAAAAATAGAAATTAATAGAATTTGTTCCTGTTTTACAAGTAAACAGTCCACAGGAAGCCACAAGATTATTTAAAAATCCCGTATTGAAAGTCCAGGAAAGATGCAAGCTATGGCGCCAAAGATGTAGCTGCTAAAAAATGAACCTGTCTGGCTCTGCTGATGAAACTACAAGTCGCTGTAAAAGCAGAGCTGTGTCTTCAAAGCTAGAAAGTGGGTCTCAGCAAGCACAGAAACCCAAAACCCCCAGCAGAGAGGCAGCTGGTGTCCCCAGCCCAGGCAGGGAGCTAAGCCTGACCCTGCTGTGAGCGCCACTGGGCACAGCCACCCCCAGCACACCCGTGCCACTGTCCGACTGTCCAGGCTCCCTACATTGTCCCTGTGTGTACATCATGAAACAGAAGCTCCTCTCGTAGAAACACTGAATTCTCTCATCCACATGCCTTTTTTTGTGTGTGTTTTACAGCCCATCTCGATAAGGTTTATAGGTTAAAAACAGGATTCCAGGAACTTTTTACACATGAGACATCCCAAAACCAATAATCCAAGCCGTTTCAAGCCAGCAGTGAAGCCATGGCCCCTCCCCGGCGGAGATGGCAGTGAGGAGGCGGGCAGAGATGATACGGCCCCATGGGAGAGCCTACACTGGCAGTCACAGCGGAGTGTGTCAAATGCTCTGACTGAGGGAGTACCGGCGCTCTGAGAGCATCAGGGAAGGTTTCTAGGGACCCAGTGCCTGAGCTGGGTCTTGAACCAGAGGAAGGAGGGGAAGGATGTTGCGGGTGGAGGAAGCCCTATGTGCAAAGGCACGGAGACGTGAGGGTTTAGCAGATGGCTGCGGGCAAGAGGGAAGGAAACAGGGTGGTGAGAAAGGAAGCCAGAGCAGAAGGCAGGTGCCAGGTCTTACAGAGAATTTTATGCCACGCTCTTCTTCGAATTCTACCCTAAAGGCACATACGTAGGTGTTAGATGAGTAACTGACAATATGGTTTGCTGTTGTCACGGCTCGTCTCCCATTCACCAGTGAGAAAGCCAGTACTACACAAAGGAGCTTCAGGAAAGAGCAATGACTCCCATCAGAGCATGGAGGGACTGACAACAGACGTAAATGTCTGTCTTGTTCATTCTCAAGAGGTGAAGAGAGAAAGTGCTCAGAGTGCGACGGCATGAAGAACATGCAGAAGGTTCAACACTTCACAGTGGAGGAAACAGGGAGTACACCCAAGAAGTTTAGAAAAGGATGCTTTGGGAGAAATAATGGAAAGCAGCACTTTGCCCAGGAAGCTGGAAACATCTGGAATTAATTCATCCAATGGATGGTAGGGTGGCAAACAAAAATAGACTCCAGGAGGGTTTTGATAATTTCAGGGGTGGGAGAGCCACAGTGATTATTAAGGGAAGCTGGGGATGTTTGGGACTTCTGCCTGACCGTTGAGGTCGGAGTCTCACAGAGCAGCGTGCTTTCCCACCAAGCCTCGCAGACAGGGCAGCCCAAGGCTTGGGCCAGACTGGCCACTCGTCCAACCCAGCCTGGCTCCGCTCATGCTTCCTGCAACACTGGCCTCAAGCCCGGTGACCCTGGTTCTGATAATGATGAGGAAGCAGGACTCAGAGCAGGGAGCCTCGAGCCTGTGGACCCACCTACACTACTGCCCACACCTTCTCTTCCCCCCACATGCAGATGTGCCGACCACTCCAGTGCCCGGGCAGGAGTGCGAATGTCCTCATCCATGGGCTCGGAGCAATATCTGAGGTTGCTTTCCTCATGCACGTCTCCTCATCTCATTTTTACATGAATGTCACCTATGGGCAAGGGCCGGAGTCAGGGTAGGGACATGGAGACGGTTAAGAAAAATTTGATGATCGTGAGGAGGAGGAGGAAGCTAAGGACAGAGGACAAGGAAATGGCAATGGTAACGTTGGTACTAGTGGTGGCGGCCATGATGGTGGAGTTGATCCCTGAGATGAAGCCAGGGAAGTAAAGACGGAAGGGGAGGTGGCGATCCATGGTGGGCGTGGTAGGGAAGAGGAACGCTGGAGGGGAGTGAAGGAAAAGGACCAGTGATGCTGGAGGAGACAGGCGGAGGTGGAGGTGGGGATGGAGGCAGTGGTTGCCGCGGTGGTGAGGAAACAGAAGGAAAGGCAGTTGTGGGCTAGAGCGGCGAGGGAAGGGTTCCTGGGATGCGCCAGTCTCGAAGCAGCACTGACAGACTCGGAGAATTTAGGTAGAGGGGAGGGGGCAGGCCAGCGCAGGCCAGGGAAATGTGAGTGAGGACTTGTGGGGGCAGATTGAGGGGTTGTGTCTGTGGGCAGCGAGGAGAGCATCCCAGCGGGAGGGGAGGATGGCGTGGACTGGCGCGGGAGTGAAGAGGAGCTACTGGAGAGCCCCGGGGAGTCGCGAGCAAAAGCAGGAAAGCAGGTGTTGGTTGGTTGCGAGAAGGTGGGCTGTGAGCAGTCTGGGATGGGGAGCAGCCGGAGGCCGCGCGTTCAGCTCCGAGACTGCAGTCGCTGACAGGAGCCAGGTTCCGCAGTGAAGGTGCAGGCTCAAGGTGACAGGCTCCCTTAACCCTAAGTCTCACCTTATTGGCTCCTTCTTCCTGGGGTCCAGGTTCCAATCACCACCCTTATTTTAACCCCAATTCAATGGCCCCAGAGGAATCAGGATGCGCTTGGTCTGGCCCAACCCTTTGTCAGGCCGGAGCGCGCGTGGTGGTGTGCTGGAGCCAACCCGCGTGGGCCTGTGAGCGCTGACGATGCAAATGTCTTCCCAACATGGACTTGGGGCACCTTGCGTGGGTGGTTTGAAACCAACCATGGGGTGAGTATTTACACTGTGGAGATTAGCAAATGCTACAGATTGGCTTTTTTTGCCTGGAGATCAGTTGTTAAACATTTAACAACACAACACTGTTTGTGCCCCCAGGAACCCCAACATGAGGAGCAATGACAGTCCCAATGCTAGACCTGGTCACACAGCACATTCCTGCGTCCTAACATCATTTATGGCGTATTTAAAACCTAACCTGGGCTGGGCGCGGTGGCTCACGCCTGTAATCCTAGCACTCTGGGAGGCCAAGGCGGGTGGATCGCTTGAGCTCAAGAGTTTGAGATCAGCCTGAGCAAGAGTGAGACCCAGTCTCTGCTAAAAATAGAAAAAATTAGCCAGGCATGGTGGCACACGCCTATAGTCCCAGCTACTAGGGAGGCCGAGGCAAGAGGATCGCTTGAACCCGGGAGTTTGAGGTTGCTGTGAGCTAGGCTGATGCCACGGCACTCTAGCCTGGGCGACAGAGCGGGACTCTGTCTCAAAAAATAAATAAATAAATAAAAGTGGCATTGTGCGATATAAAGATGAATAGTCAAACTTATGTTAGTAACTCAAAATTTTGATTTCTTTTTACTTAAATGACACTAAATAACAAAAAACACCATGATCTAATGAAAGAGAGAGACAGACCACTGAAGAAAGGAAAAAGCTTTATCTTTTATTTCCTTTAACAGTATTTTTTCTTGCTTTTTAAACAAGGGGCCCTGCTTTTTCCCTTTGCACTGGGCTGCACTAAATATATGGTCAACCCGATGCATGATATCGGCTCTTGAAGAGTCCAGGCTTTGCATAAGGCCCCACGTTCTGAACCTGCCCGATCGCTTCCACGCAGCGCTGTCACTTGTTCCTCGATCCCAATATTTCCTATAAACTAGAAGTTGGGTTTAGAGGCTTGAGTAGACTGCGGTTAAACACGTTTTGCTAAGACTATCTCACGAGCGAGTTTGCACAGTTCACGCTGCATCCGCACCAGGGGGCATGCACTATCGGGTCGCCTCACTCTCAGTGACACCATTCGATCTGGTTAAGGATAAGGTGGTGACCACTAGGTATCTCCATGTAAGGGTACATTTCCCCCTTTGAAATAAATAATTTTGTCAGGAGCTCCTTTGACAGTGCAGTTCCCCAGGAAGCTTTTAGCTTATGACCTTAGCATCCTTTGGTGATCTTTACCTACATCAGTGATTGCACTGGAGGTTGTGAACTCTTTTTCTCGTTCTATTATTGCTTTTGCCTGTGTAAGTGGACTTTCTTCAACAAAGAAAAAACAAGAGCTTTTTTCTCTCTGTCTTGCTCTGTCTGTGTCTCTCACTGTTTATTTATTTTGGGGGGACATCTCTATGGGCTCTTTTTTTTTTTTTT
>NW_012144967.1:11904367-11911290 GCF_000956105.1 Propithecus coquereli
AATATGTAATTATTTTCTTTAGTTTCTCTTTTGCAAACTAAGCAAACATGTACATATTATTTGCATTTATTTTTTACACAAAAGATAGTGCTATATACCCTGTTCTGCACCTTGCTTTTTCACTTAACAACATATCCTAGAAATCACCACGTGTGTTCACAGAGCATTTCCTCACTCTTCTCTCGGCCTTCCCGGTGCTCATCACGGGGATGAACCCGGGTGTCTTCAACCGTTTGGGTTGCGTCCCACCTTTTGCTTTAACGAATCATGCCACAATGAATAACCATGCCCCCATTTGACGAGCTGTATCATCAGGACAGATTCCTGGGACGAGATTGCTGAGTCCAAGGGTAGTTGTGGGTGCGTTTTATTTAGATACTGCCAGATTCCCCTCCGTTTTGCATTCCCACCAGTAACGCGTGACGGTGCATCCACAGCGTGAACTGCCAGATTTTTGGATTTTTACCCATTTAGTAAGTGAGAGATGGTAGCGCAATGAAGTTGTCACGTGCATTTCTCTAATTGTGAGTGACGCTGGATGCAGTTCCGTACACTGAAGAGCCACGTGCCTTTCTTTTCTCTATGACCTCTCTGCTCATGTCTTTACCCACTTTTCTCTTACGATTTTACTCCTTTTCTCCTCAGTTTCCAACAGCTCTTCATATGTGAATATTCATGACGCAGATTGCAAATATCCCCCCTTGTGCCATTTGTCTTTTGACCTTGTTTATGGTGAGTTCTGAGACAGGTTTATCTTTGGGGAAAGAGGAAGGCAAGAGGGAAAGGCCATCAGCCAGCCCTCAGGCCACCTCTCTCCCTCCTCAGGCCAAGAAAACAACCCGCATTAGACGTATCAATGTCCGGGAGCCCTCGAGACAGGAAGCCGTGGAGGCTGGCCCAACCATGACGATGACCACCACCCTCATCTCCCCCAAGCTCACGGGGTCCAGCAGACGAGGTGAGCGGCTCTCAGAGAAAGGCCAGGGGTGAGGTCCCTCGGCGGGCTGGGTGTGTACAGAGGCTGTGACATTCCTCCTGTGCTCAGCAGGACGTGGCATTGGACTCTGGGTGAGCAGAGCATTCCAGACCCCACCCAGAACAGGGCATAAGGGAGGCCAGTCATGAGAAGGGAAGGGCAGGACCCTGAGTCAGTCCTTCTGAGTGGGGCCTTGCTGACTCACCCCAGGCTGTGGCCCTTCCCACACCTGTAAGAGAGAAAAATACCAGAGATCTCAATTCTAGGACTGGAGGAAGATAGAGCTCCCAGCTGCCATGGAGAACTCTGTGTGTGTACAAAATATTAAATCTAATATTAGAACCGCTAATAGTAAGTGTTGATATACATTGGCACTTACACAGTTCACAGTTTGGACTATATGGCATTTCCATTGCATGGGGCAAAAGTGGCCAAATATCTGCAATTTCATATGGCTCCATTGGAAATATACCAGGGATGTTCTAAGTGCTTCCTATGTATGATCTCATTTGATTCTCGTAGCTCTGCAAGGCAGATACTCAGCTGAGGAATCGAGGCTCAGAGGCGTGAGGCCACCTTCAGCACCTGCCTCCTCACTCTTCTTGTCTGTCGGAGCGGTTTCTCCCAGACCAGAGCTCGCTCGCCACCAGAAATTCACAAGAGCCAGTAAATGAGCATCTCTGAATAAATTCTTCGAGGAGAGAAAGGGAAATTGATATTCATTGAGCAGCTACTCTGCTTACTGCTTTACATAAATTATCCTTTTTAGTCCTTGCAATGGACTGAATGTTTGTGTCCCCCAAAATTCATGCTGAAATTCTAACTCCTAGTGTGATGGTATTAGGAGGTGGGGCCTTCAGGAGGTCATGAGAGGGGAGCCCTCACGAATGGGATTAGTGTCCTTGTAAGAAGAGGCGGGAGAGAGATGAATTTTCTCTCTTGGCCATGTGAGGATACAAACAGGAGACCACCATCTGCAAACCAGGAAGAATGCCCTCACCAGACACGGGATCTGCTGACACTTTGATCTTGAACTTCCAGCCTCTAGAATTGGGAGAAATAAATGCTTGTTGTTAAGCTACCCGGTCTATAGTATTCTGTTATAGCAGCCCGAACAGGCTAGAGTCCTCATAAGAACACTGCCAAATGGATGTCAATGCTCCGCTTTAAAGATAAGGAAACAGATGCCCAGGTTAGGGAACTTGCCCAAGGTCACTCAGCAAGAGGTAGAAGAGCCAGGATGCAAACCCAAGTCTGTCTGTCTCCAGAAGCACGTTTCTCCAAGATCCTATAGGTTCCCTCTTGAGGCCAAGCACTCTGTCAAGTGACTCTGCCACGGCTCGCAAATCTTTGGGAACTGTCTCCAGAACCCAAAACTAGTCTCAACAACATGTGGTCGTACTTTATTGGTTAGCTGCTTGACTTCTCCCCTTCCTCCTGGAAGCAGCACAGTGTGGCTGTTAAACAGGTAGACTCAGGTGTCACATCAACCAGGTTTGAATCCACTTCCCTGCTGTGTAGTCTTGGACAAGTTACTTAAACTCTCTGTGCCTCGGTTTCCTCACATGTAAAATGTGGACAAGGGGGTCCTATTGTATCTCCCTTGCAGGGCTGTGATGATAAAGCAAGATAATTAATCCAATTAAAGTGCTTAGCACAACGTCTAGCTCAGGAAACAATGGCAATTGTTACCCTCTCCGGGAAAGCCCCGGCTATCTCCCCATGCCCTCCGTGTGGGGTCAGTGTTCCTTCTTCTCTGCTCCTCCAGCAACCCCAGGATGCCTGTGACGCACTTACCGCCTGGGCACAGCCATTGCTTGCCTGCTACATTATACCAGGCATGAGCCATGCTCTTGCACGCTCAAGGGCTCCTTGGGGTCATTCCCACAGCAGGTGGGCTGGGGGGCTCTTGGAAAGAATCACTGCCAACCCCAGCCGGTCACTGGCCTGGCCAACCTACTGACGACCCATAGCAGACCATGCATACCTTCAGGATACTCTCATCCCCAAGCAGCGAGAACAATGCCTGGCTCACAGTAAGCAAAGAATGAATGAGCTCCAATGACTATTAGCTATTTTTCATTTTCAAACATCAACCATCTCCACTGAGAATACTTAAGACAGTTTGCAGCAGGGATGGGGAACAGTTCCTCATACAGTGGCGGCCTCACTGCATCCGTGAGTATCCAGCCTCCCTGGGGAGCAAACTCATTGGCATGGATAAATTCTGATCGTGGTTTTCCAAATCTGTGCTTCTTTGTGTCCCCCACAGGGCCATGCACACAGTAGGAGCTCAATAAATAGGTGTTTATTTATTGAAGTACTCCAGAGGCCCTGAACTCACAAACAGAAACCAGAACCTGAGTCTCCTCCCTTGCACGCCAGGCCTTGTCCATCTGGGCAGACAGATGACCATTCACCGGCCTGTCCCCTGGGAATACTGTCCTGGCTCCGAGCAGGGCTGCTGAAAGGGGGCCATTCTCTCTTCTGAGCAGGGCCTTAGACACTTTACAATGAGGAATTTTTTTTCTCAACTGCCTCACTTGACCTTTGGGTCTAACAGGCAGTGGGCAAAGCCCAGGAAAGGCCTGCACCAAACGGCCTTCCCCCAGCCCACAACCTACTCGGCTGTCTTGGGCTTTCCAAGACCTTGGAAAAACCAAGAAGACCGCAACCTTTCCCTTCTTCCAACTGAGTGGGGGACTAGTGTCCACAAGAAGTTGGGGGGCTCCTTCCTGAAGCCACAGCATCTGGGCCATCACCCTTCTCCCTCCTCCCTGCATCACCGCAAGGGGTCATACATAGTTACCTTAAATTGTAACAGAAGCACTGACTGCCTAGAGTCCCCGCAGAGCCCCGGCAAGCACAGTGCACACTCCCCCAGGAACATGGCTCCATCTCTGCAGACTGGGGTGCTGGGGAAGCAAAGCGCTGCTGCTCACTGACCCAGAACCTTGTGATCCATCGAGTCAGCTGGGGTGGCTAGTGGAGAAGGTGGGGCGCGATGGGGCAGGGCAGGAGTGTATGGGGGTAGGAACCTGTGTTGGGGGAGGGGGAAGATCTGATAGGAGAGTCAGTGGTCCCCTGAGCAATCCAGACCAGCTGGTCTCATCTCTTGCTCTTAGTACCTCACCCAAAACTTCCAGCATTTTCATAAAGCCATGTAACAGAGACCACACAGAACACAGCACCACGATCGCACCAAAGGTCTATATGATAGTCAAGAGCTTAGGTTCTGGCACAGAGAGGCCTGTGTTCAAAGTCCCATTTACCAGATAACCTTGGGAAAGTGAGGAACTATTCTGTGTGTCAGTTTGTTCACCTGTAAAAAGGCAGATGATAATATTTCCTACCTTGTGGGATTGGATAAAGAAAGCCAGGACCCAGCACAGCAAGCACGGAGCAGGCATTGGCTACCATGACGATCAAGTGCAAAACCAGAGGGCGCACAGGCAGCCACAAGCTGTCCTGTTTGGCTGGAGTTACAGGTGTGGGACATCATGTGAGCTGGAGCTGAAAATAGATCGGAGGCCATGCTGTGGAGGGCTGTGGGAAATTTGTGCTTACCTCAGGGGTCGTGGTGAGCTACTGAAGGTTTATGAGCAGGGGAGAAATGTGAGCACAGCCAGTATCATGGGGAAAGATGAGACTGGAGACTGTGGATAGAGGGAGGACTCAGCCCGTAGTCTTGTCACCCATGCCCTTGTGTTCAGATCATCCCAACCCCAGCCCTCCCCACTCCCAGCCTACTCAGCAAACAGCGTCAGCCTTGCCATTGAAGATAAGTTTTCCTCTTCCCTGGATGTGAACGTGAAATCTTGCTCGAATTTGCTGAGTTAAAGTAACGGTTCTCAGCGAGAAATAGCAGGTCTGTACTGGTTTCTAACCAGGCTCTGGCTTGATTTAATGTTGACCCAGTGCGAGTACCTAGTTTTCACACGTGCTTCTTCTCACTTCCCTGGGATTTCAATTTTTTCTCTGCAGTGCTTTTGCCAGTCTCTGATAAGCAGTTCCTTGCCAAATAACTACACAAGTCTGGCGGTCTGTCCTTATATGTTATGTTTAATCTGTAGGGAGGGAAACTGAGGCCACTTGGAAGGGATTTGCTAAAGGCAATGTCACAGCACAGGAGGGAATGGGCTTTGGAGTCAGGTCACAGTTTCCAAGAGGGTAGAGCTGGTCTGTCTTGTCCTCTGAAGGACTCCTAGCACTGGGAACAATGGCGCACAACAGGCACGCAGCAAATGGATGCTCGGTGGAGAAATGAGTAGGACAGATTTGCCTGTCATGGCAAGCACAAGGAATACCGCGCAGGGTCAGGGCCTGTCCAACTCAGGAGAACCTTGATGGCATCTGCCCTGCTCTGGAATATGGCACGGGACTCCTTGTGGTGTGAGGGGGTGTGTGTTGTTGAGCAGGTACTGGAGGGAGGGGCAGGCGTGGTTGGCAGATCTAACGTCCACCCCCACCTCCAGCCTCTGTCTGAGAAGTCTGGCCAAGGCGTGCCCAGAGCCGGTCCTACGTCACAACGGCACAAGGGAAGGGGCAAGGAGCCCACGCCCTCCTCGGCCCCACCCCACGCCCACTGCTGAGGTGACCGTGACAAAGGCAGTATCCTTATTGCCCTCTCAGGTGGGGGATGCGCACGACCGCAGCGCGGAAACCCGCCGGCCTGGTCGCGCCGTCCGCCTGGGCGGAGCCCCCGCCCCACCCCGTCCCGAGTCCGCGCGGGCAGCACAAGCCCTTCCCAGCGTGGCCGGACTCGGCTCCGCGCGCGGCCGGACGGGCCCCGGGAGGTCTGGGCCCAGGGCGCGCACCCGAGCCGCGAACAAGGGCGCGCTTTGTGCGGCGGCGGCGGCGCGACGGCGAGTCCCCCGCGCCCCTCCCGGCCGCGTCCCAGCCCCGCCGGGCGGATTCCTGCGGCCGCCCGGTCTTGGCAGCGGCAGCGCCAGCCTTGGCCTCGCCCTCCCCTCCTGTTCCCGGAGAAGCGCCCGGACCTCCGGGGGCTGCAAATCATCCACCGAGTCAACAGATGGCGGCAATAGGGGCGCAAACTGGCGTTTCGCGAAAGCGAACTCAGGGTCCCACTGTGCGCTCTCTCGCACCGAAGGGCGGAACGTACCCCAAATACCGGGGTTGGGGGTGCTGAGGGGGCGCCAGCCTCCCTGTGGCCCTCAGGAGTGCGGGCCTGCACGCCCGCGTGGTCCTCGCCCTCGGAGCCCCGCCTGGCCCTGCTGCCGGTGGAGTCGGTGTGCTGAGCTCACCGCAGGGACAGGCTGTCACCTCAAGATCTCAGTCCCAAGCCGCACCCACCCAGTGCTCCCAAGACCCACGGCCACAGCCGGCCAGAGCCCCCGGCTCTCTCTCCCGGGCCCTGGCCGGGGTCCCGCCTGAAGACCTGCTTGGGTCAAGGTGATCCCGGGAAGGGAGCCGTGGGAATGCTCTCCGGCACTGTCACCGTCTGACGGACCTCTCAGGAGGGCCACTTGGAAACACCCCGCAAAGTCTTATTGCAAATGGCTCTTCCTTTTGACCAGTTATCAAATATTTCAATATTTAATGTATTGATAGATCCGGAGGCGGCCAGTTTTCTGAGTACGCAGAAGCTGAGAACTAAACTGAAGAGAAGTCGGGATGTCCCATGTCTTCCAGCAAAGCCACAGGGCTTTCCTGATGGTCAAATGAAATTACACTAGCCAGTGTTCACTAAGTGTTTATGATGTAGAGGGAAAATTTTAAAAATTTGATCAAGACAATAGAAGGCAGAAAAGGAAGCAAAAGATGCAAAGGAAAAGCAAGATAAACAAAAAGCATACAATAAGATGCTAAAATAATTATATCAGTAATTATTCTAAATCTTAAAAGTCTAAACTCAACATTTAAAAGAAGGTTTGCCAGGTTTGGTTTGAGATATATGTACATAAAGCAAAAAGTGATAGAATTACCA
>NW_012144967.1:11912375-11947635 GCF_000956105.1 Propithecus coquereli
ATGTATCAAGACTTATCAGATGGCCGGGCATGGTGGCTCACACCTGTAATCCTAGCACTCTGGGAGGCCGAGGAGGGAGGATCACTTGAGGTCAGGAGTTAGAGATCAGCCTCAGCAAGAGTGAGACCCTGACTCTACTAAAAATAGAAAGAAATTAGCAGTACAACTAAAAATAAAAAAAATTAGCCTGGTACGGTGGTTCACGCCTGTAGTTCCAGCTACTCTGGAGGCTGAGGCAGGAGGATTGCTTGAGCCCAGGAGTCTGAGTTTGCTGTGAGCTAGGCTGACACCACAGCACACTAGCTCAGGCAATAGAGCAAGACTCTGTCTCCAAAAAAAAGACTTATGGGATGCCTTTCCCCTTCCCTTTCCTGACCCATTCAGTGCTAAGCTATTAGGTGGAGAGAGCAAGGTAACTAACTGAAAGGTGCCCACTCAGAGAAATGGCCTGGAACCAGTGCTGCAACCTCAGGGGGGTGGTTCACCATGGGGAGTCAGAGCCTGAGCCAGGTGAGGGGGCACCTGGGCAAGGAAGCAGCCTGGTGTGGGGTGTAGAAACCCAAATGAGGTGAGGACGGCATTCACATTAGGGGTGTACTGACAGGAGGTGTCAAACTGGGTGAAAGGGGCACCCACAAACCTCACACCAACACAATTCCAACCCAACACCGAGGGTTCAATTCTGGTATCTCCCTATCCACATGTGAAACTCCCTTCTCCAACAGTGAGAAACCTGGCTCTTGTGTTTAGTATGTTGATGCATTTGATCCATCCCCCTTGTAAATTTTTCTATAAAGTTGGAGACTGTATTTAAAAATTCATTAAGAAACAAAACAAGACTTACAGGATGCAACTAAATCAGTAAAGGGACATTTATAGCCTTAAATGTTCGTATTAGAGAAGAAGACTGAAAATTAATCAGCAAAGTACCCAAGGCATTTGAGAAGGAAAAACAGAGTAAACCTAAAGAAAGCAGAAGGAAGGAAATAATAAAGATAAGTGTTGGCAACTACAGGAGGTGAAGTAAACGCCTCTACACTTCTGGAGAGAATGTAACTTGATACAGCCAATTTGGAAAACAATTTTCCTCACCTAATAAAGTTTAAGATGAGCACCTATGACCCAAGGATTCCACTCTCAGAAACTTCTGCGCATGCCCCAAGACACAGTAGCATGCTCTCTGCAGCACTGTTGTAATAGCCAAAAAATATAACAAATTAAATGTCCATTGATAGAATGGATAAATAAATCATGATCTATTCATACAATGGAATACAGTGGCTTAGTAAAAATGAACGAACCACAGCTACATTCATCGCCACAAATGAATTTCAAAGTCATAGCTGTGAGCAATAAGAGCTAGTGACAGAAGAATTCGTATGGATACAAATATTCAAGAAAATAGAGGATCAAGTATTTATACCCTCGGGGCTGGGAAGAATGTCTTAAATAAGACATAAAAAGATATGCAAGCCATAATGTGAAAGATTGATAAAACTGACAAAATTATAACTTCCTGTATGATAAGACGCTAAAAAAAGAGAAAGACAAACACAGTCTGGGAGAAAATATTTATAAGAGATTTAACTGACAAGGGATTAGTCTCCAGAATTTATAAAAGAATTACTAAACATCAGCAAAAAGACAAGTGCAATAGTAAAAAAATGGGCAAAGGGTATGAAGATGCGACTTACAGAAAACGGAAGCAGAATGACTAGCAACCTCGAGAAGATGCTCTACCTCACTGGAGATGGGGGGATGCAAATGAAAACTCTGGTGCTTACTCAGCTCCCCACCTAGGGGGTTCAACACCAACCTCGGGACCCTGCCACTGTCCCCATTCACCCAGGCAACTCATCTTCAGCCCCATCGGCTGCTGACCACACCCCAATGCTCAGCCTGACCTTTTTACTGTTCCTCCCTAGGCGCCAGTGCTTGTCTGTCTCTTGATTAATGGCGCACTCTGTGAGAGCTGTTCTGGTCCCAGGAGTTAGACACCCTTCTTCCCCAAGTCACATATACACTTCCCAGGTGCCAGGCTCAGGCAGGTTCAAGTCACAGGCAAATACTGTGGTTAATGAGATGATGGTCCCCTTCAAGCCTCAACCCCGCGGCTGAGTCAGTCTCGCCATGACTGTGTATCCTCCTTTCCCCATACTGGATTTTCTTCCAGGTCCTCAAATATCCATTCCCGTTGCAATTAGGTATCTGTTGGCTTTCCCACCTCATTCCTGTGTATCTGAACCTCCAAATGTGAACACAATTTGAGATCATTCCCAGGAAGCTATCCAGACCCCATAAATATCAATGGATGCCAAACATAATTCACGGTTCAATTTGTTTCTGAGATAGGTAAAAAACGCTAATTCTTTTCATCAAGGTAGAAAGTGAAAACAACTTTGGAATAACCAAGAGAAGATGACATCTCAGTCATGCCATCCTGCTAAGAGACCTAATGGTTTATCTTGGTCATGGTACACTAAAGCATGTCCGTCACAACTCTATTATGCCTCTAATAAGAAATTCAGGGGTAAGAATAAACCACTCAAGAAATACATGTTTCTTTCTCATCTGGCTGTAACGGAAGCCGTGCCATTACCGCCAGACTGGTGAAAGCTGCCATGTCACAGGATCACAGAAGCATGGCAGTTGTCCAGTTCAAGCTCCCACCCTGGCAAAAGAATGCCCTCCACAACTTTGCAGATCTGATGACAATGAACTCTGCTTAAATCTCTCCAGAAGAAGGGGAGGCAAAGTCTAACCATACCGAGCTTGAGTATCCCCAGCAGGAGTGTCCCCAGCACATATCACGGGACACAGCCAACCACTGTTCTCCATCATAATCTGCTGAGTAAGTGAGTGAATTTTTCATTTACTAAAATATTTATTAAAAGCTTCATTTGAATGTGGTCTTTGACCTATTAGCTTTATTTTGTGACTTGGAATGACATTTCTATATTTTTACATGAAGGTTACATTTAGAATCTAACCACCCTCAAAAAATAGCTTTTTGTGAATCTAAAAATTCTCAAGCTTGTTGTTTCAATGACTGGAAATGACATTTCTCTAAATGGTTTCTTTAAAAGCAGACATAAATCAGCACCACTTACTGGCTACAAAAATACTGATGCAACTAACGGATTAAAAGTTATTTGCAGATTGTAGCATGCTAAATTTATCCTTAAAATCCACTCATGTCACCAAATATGGGTTTCTCTATAGTACTGAAAAATAAAGTTATTTTTAATGTAACCCGAATGTCAATGGTCCCTCGTCCCTCCTCATTCTTTCCTCTTTTTTTCTATGTCCTCTTTAGCAGTGGCCAGAGAATAACATTTGTTCCCTGTGGTTGCATTAATAATTGCATAAAATTTGCAAAACAAAAAGGAAAGTCAGCAAACAAATACAATCAATTTATGGCTTTCTTTCTTACTTCCTTTCTTATTTTATTATTTTTTTGTTGTTGTTATTTTTGCTCATTTGAAAATATATTTGTTTGTTACATGGTTGGTTTCTTTACATACGTTTTTGTGCCCCCTTCTTTATTTTGTAGCAACCTCCCCACCCCAATCTCTCAGAGTCAAGTCTAGTACCTTCCCTCCTGTCTCCCTGTAGTCCCCTCCAGGGCAGGGATCATAGCTTTGTTTCTGCAATTCCCTGGGGGCCTCAACTAGTACATGGCTGTATGCTTTCCATACTATTCACTGAAATTCTCAGTAATAGTCACTGAAATCATCAAAGAGCAAAGAACACACCAAGTCTTCAGAATTGCTACTTACCATGCTATGCCTAGACCTCCTACTATTATGAAAATGATTTTATTTTTCTCACTTTTTAAGTGAAAAAAATTCAGGTTCAGAACCTGCCCCAGTTCACATGGTTGACAAATGGCCCAGCTAGGACTGACTCACAGTTCCACTAAATCTAAACCCCAAAATTCTAACCAACGGGTACGACGAACGTCTTTGTTAATATAGAGGCTCTCATTAATGATGCCTCTATTCCAAAGCTGGAGAGTTTCCGTTGTTAGAAAAAAGCGCAATGTGCCTGTTGGTAGTGACTGGCTTTGAACTTGGTGATCACGTCCGCCCCGGTCGTCTCTATTCCAGGCTAGTCCCCTGGAATACGTTCTTCACACTCCTTCCTACAGCAAGGTTTCTAGTCTTCCCGCTAGTACCAATCGCTTCCCATGGCATTTTGGTCTGGGCATATATTGCTTCAAATATGGTATCAACAGTCTGGCAATCTGGCCTTCGACTTGAGAATAAAATGTTCTTCGTTCCTTAAGAAAAGACTAATTGTTCTCCGGGCATAGTAACCATTAAGCAGCACGAATTTTAATACCAGTCGCACTACACTTACGTCAGCCTCACGCTAAAATCCTCGCTTCTCAATCAGCCAATCATAAATGGCACATGATTCTGAAAGTCAGCCAATCAGAGATAGTCACGTTTCTATCAACCAATCAGCAATAGATATATTCTAGTGACCACACCCCCCCGAAACTAAAGGTGAGCCCATCCCTAAACGTCCTCACTCCTGAAATTCTGTTAATCTTTGAACTCCGTGGTTACCCCAAACTGTTTGCTTTGTTCAGAAGGGGTCTTGAAGCACAATTTCCTTTTACTTTACAAACAATAAATTCTGCTTCTTGCTTCAGGCTTTCAGAAGTGCCCTCTTCCTTTGACATACTTAACAATTCCCTTTTGGGGGAGTTTATCCTAAGAAATTAACCAGGCATATGTGCAAAGATTTAGCATTAGAGATGACATTGTTTATAATGTAGAAGCAGCATGTGTCTAACAATAGCCTATTACATATAAACGTTGGTATTTCCATCAAATGGAGTAAATGCTAAATACCATGAAAAATCAAGTTGTATCACGTTATTTTATCGATATGGGAAAATGCTCAAGATACGTGGGAGAAACAGATTACAATGTAATATTTACAACATGATTCGAATTTTGTAAAATATTTTATATATGTATAGGAAAAAAGACTAGAAGGAGATATATGAAGCCATTAATACTTATTATAGGAGCTAGGATTAATGGCAATTTTCCTTTTCTTAATTTTGGCATTTTCCTAATTTTCTGCAATGAACACATATTATTTCTGTAATTTAAGAGAAAAGAATGTTTTTAAAGTGACATCCGGAACAGAGCACAATCCACTGATGAGCGCGGAAAGGACAGAGTACAGATGCCTCCTTGATGATGCAGACACCGAATCTGATCACATGTCACATGCAGCTGCATAATGCTGTGGGCACATATTGAGTTCAAGTTTAATTGCAGCCACCTTGTCCTTTCCTCTGGTATGACCTCAAGTGCAATTTGTTAAAACTGAACTCATTTTCTTCTGGTTTCCAGCCTGCTCTGTCCCCTCTCCCCTGCTCCCCTCCCCCAGGCACACAAACATACATACACATGCACACGCACACATATGCTCTCCTTTCAGCAAAGCAAGCTCTCCTTCAGTCCACAATCCTGAGCCCTCCCAGGACTTCAGGCTCTTCTTCCTCTTGCATCTGGTCCATCACCAAGCCCTCCAGACAATCTTCTAACATCCTGTGCATTTGCCCCCTTCTGCCAATGCTCTACTTCAATTTTTCCTACCTGATAAGATGTCTCAGACTGGCAACCTGAGACCCAAACCTTGCTCACAAACCAGTTTTTCTTGGCCCACATACTATTGAACTTAAGAACTGAGAAACTTCACATAAAATATAAAATTCTGGTTTCTCACCAAAATAAAACAGAACAAAAACGCTATGCTGAAGCTGAGAAGTGACTTCCCTTTAGACACAGCTGATCCTTTCCGGTTTTCCACAGTCTCCAGGACTCCCTTTTGCACTTCTAACACCAAGAGTCCCAGGGGTCATGTAATGTCAAGCTTACTTGGTTGTTTTTCTTGCACAGTCCCTGTAAGCATTTGGGTGTGTGACCCTGACCTAGAGTCAGAGAATTTTAGTCATAAGCAGGCTTCAAAATTCTTTCAGCATAGGAACATCTTCTATGCATTTTGAAAACAGTATTTTCACTTTGCTCTGATCAATTACAAAATAATAAATTGCCCAAGGATTAATAAGGTAGAAAAATGCATCTCAGCTTTCTCTTTTCATCTGTCAACAAACAGGCAGAAGAAGATTGAGCTGACCACATAATGCAGTATTTTGCTTCTTAAGTCGTCCTAGCTGGAATGGTCTTTTATTTTTAAAAAGCAAAAATCATACATTTCAGTTTTCATCTGTATGTTGTTATTAAGAAAGAATCATGTGCTTTTATGGAAAGAAATAAACAAAAGGCACTTGTGCTTTCATTAAAGAAGTTCACGTGTCTTATTTTTGGTGATGGTTGCTGTTCGAAAAAGGCAATTGTAGCAAAATACAGAAAGAAAGAAAGAATTGACACATAAACCACCCCTTCTCACCTCTCTCAGCAGGTGCCTTCACCAGTACACACGGAGGAAGAAGCTATCATTCAGCGTCCTGATGCACATGCAAAGTGAAGGTGGAAAACTATCCAGACAAATCACTGCTTAAAATTCCCAGATATATCTTCCGAATATGAGGCCTATGTATCATTAACACCGTGAAGAGAATCTAACAATGAGAAAAAAGATCAAAATGAGCTTTTAGTAGAGAAAAAAGGTTAAAATGAGCTTTCTTGAAGAGAGCTTTCTGTTGTGGTTGGAGTTACCTTTACTGGCGCTGAGTTGATATAACCTTGGAAACTGTGATGTGCCCTAATCAAATCAAGAGATGAGTATCTCTTAAATCTAATAATAAAACAATAGAATTAGTATAATTCTGTGTCCTCTGCGATGGGCTGGCCAGGAAGGGAGGAGAGTGAGAGCAGAGCCAAGCCTGTGCACTCGTGCCCCGAAGGGCAGGCGCAGGCGGCAGCACGGACTATGACGCTGCTGCCTGCAGCCCTGTCAACTCTCCCCCCACTGTGACGGTGCAGCTGGAATGTGCCAAGCCCTCCTTAGACCACTGCTGCTCTCCCCCAGTCCCCAGCTTGAGTCTAGATATCACTCCCCACCCCTCCCCGCAAAACCCCAACTACGAAAGCATTGAAGAGTAGTTATAAATTTACTAGAGGTCCCTGGGGAGTAGGCAAGGAAGTCACATCATATCCCGTCCTATATAACATTCTCGAGTCCCACCAGATCACTTCTACTTTCTCTCTCCAGTCCTTCCTTAGGGCTGCCTAGTACTTCTTCTCTCCCCTCCCTCGCATCGCCTGGCTTCCTCCCCTCTCCTGGACCATTCCTTCTGGATCCTATACACCAGCTGCTCTCAATGCTAGCCACACTCCTGATCCCCTGGCAAACCAATGCCAGGGTCCCATCCGCAGAGACACTGATTCAGCCCATCCTGGGGTAGGATCTGGGCCTATTACTGTTTCAAAGCTACCCAGGGGCCTCTAATGTGCCACGGTAGCCACAGCTCTCCCCATGCTCTGGTGTAGAACATCTTAACTTCCCTGGCATGCATCCTTATGCTTCACCCAACCCTCTGAAGAGGGCCATGAGGATGTTTTCTTCTGTCACATTGATACCTTGGCATCTAGTTGACAAGTCAGTCTCTTGTAAGTTTGAAGGATAGGAATTCATTCCATCAGAGCCTAAATTAAAAAAAAAGTCTTTCCCTTTGACATGATAGTAAGGAGTTCAACACAGGAAACAACTGTGAATGTGTGCTAAGGTTTAATTATAAGGATGTTCACGGTTCATAACAGTAAAAATATATGATCTGGCAATAGATCTGGTTAAATAAATTGTAGCACATTTTTAGGGTAGAATAGTATGCCTCATTAAAATAGCCATATTTTGTGAGGAAAACTATCATAATAATTTCCCATACCTGCTTATTTAAAAAAAATTACCCTGCAAACTGAGAGAAAAATTGAATCACACAATGAATACCAATATATCTTTACTTAGATTCACCTATTGTTAACATTTCCACATTCTTGCTCTTTCCCCCATCATTCCTATTTGGGTGTATGCTTCGTTGTTGCTGGTATGTTTTGCTTTGTTTTGTTATGTTTTTGCAGAACTATTTGAAAATAAACTGCAGAACTGTGTCACTCTGCCCCTAAGCACTGCAGGACACATCTCATTTCCTAAGAACTAGCACCTTATCTTACATAAACCACATTACCATTATCACGCCCAAGGCACCAATGTTGATATAATAATGTGGTCTACTAGAGAGTCCACATTCAACCTTTTCCACTTGTCCCCCAAATGCTTATGTAGTTTTTAAAGCAATCCAGCATCCACTCGAGGGTCATGTGTTGCATTTGGTTGTCATGTCTCATTGGTAACCTATTAAGCTAGAGCAGTCCCGAGCCCCCCTGTTTTTTTTAAGAGTTCAGCCTCCTTTTGCCAAGAGTCCCACAATCTGGGCATCTAATTGTTTCTTCATGATTATGTTTGAGTTAAAACTTTTTGGCAAAAGTGCCACCCAGGTAATGTGTTCTTTCCCTTTGTATCACATCAAGAGGCCTGTGATGTTGAACTTTCTGTTATTGGTGATGATATATCAAATCCCTTATATAAGCTGATTCTTGTCAGACCTATCAGTGTAAAGGTAGTTTTAACCCTTTGCAATTAACAAACAAGCTGTAGGGCGACACTTTGAAATAGTGTATCTTTTCCCCAACAACATTTCACCAAATGCATCCATTGATGATCCTTGCCTGAATCAATTATTACAAGATGGCTGCAAAATGGTTTATAACAATATTAAGTGAAAAAAAAATTAGGGCCCAAACTACATACCATGTGACCTCCACCAGTGATGTGCAGAGCTGATTCTGCCTGACCCTCAAGAAGGCAATCAAAACACAATCTGGAGGTCAGTCTAATGGAGAGAGGTGCAGGATGCAGCGTGGGGTCTCTCTGAGAGTGCTGGCCCTGTGGGCCTGGGGTAGGGGGCAGGGGGATTCAAAAGCAGCACATAGATTTTTAGAAACAGGGAGTCAGGGCCCACTTCCAAAAAGACTAAATTGAAATCTTCCGGATAGGATCCATTCCTCATTTAGTGGTCTCCAGTTTATTTAGAGACTGAAACCAAAGCATGCAATTGGACAGGAACACTCTGGAAGGCAGAGTTGTTGGGCAGAGGCCCCCAAGGTGCGATCTTTGGTTACTGCTATCAGTGGCTCTTCTTACGGGGCAGAAATTGTGGATGTAGTGATTTGGGTGTCCCAGATACAGGCTTCGACTGTCCTGGCATATATTAATTGCTAAAGTCTCAAATACATGGTGGAGTCAAAACATCCGAGGGAGAGGTCAGACCGTCCTGCTTCTTATCTAGGTCCATTTAAACTCCAGGCGCGTTGGCGCACAGTGTCACACTCTGATCCTGCACTAACGTCAGCGGGTCGGGCTGCACTGTACATTTTCCAATGGGAAATAATTTAATGCTTGGAGAGGTTAAGCGAGTTACCCCAGGGTCCACGGGCACTGGGTTATGCTAAGACCGGCCCTCGGCTCCGAGGGAGCAAGAGAAGTAAATGGACCTTGGAGGGTCTTCACACCCGCTTTGTCGGGAGAAGGAAGCCCAAGGGGACTCAGAGGAAATCTGGGCTCCAGGCCGGCCCAAGAGGAGGACGTGCCTTTACTGACACGTATCCTGGAGAACCAGGCTGCTGGAAGGAGTCAGAGCCGGAACTGGGAAGACGTCCTCTGGTTCTAGATCCACCTCGGCCACCCACGAGTGAGGTGCTCGGCAAGTCCCCCGCCCCATCGGAGGACTCAGGTTGTCCAGTGCAGGAAGAAGTGAGTTCATGGCCTGGAAGTGCAGTCTGGTGCTAGATTTGGATTCTGTCTGTTCACCTTCATTTGGTATTCTACGGTTTATGCTTTTAGATAGCAAATCAATTTGATTTCTTATTACAAATACTTCATCTTCTTTCATATAAAAGCTGGTGAACGTGAAGTTATATGTCCCCAGAGGGACTTTGTTTTTTGTGCCAAACCACAGTGCCCATTACATGACCAAAAACAGTGGCAGCTTTAATCTCCTGACGACAGCAATTAGAGATAAATGCCGAGTGCAGAGGAGGCGCTGGACCAGGCAATACCAGGATGCCATCCCGAGCTTCAGCCGGGCTTTGACTCATCTTCCTGAGTGGTTCTAACTGAGCCCAAGAACCCCGTTAGCACCCCATAATAATAACGTTATCGAGCACTTACCATGTGCCAGGTGCTGTTCTCTGTGCCTTCCGTACATTTTTCATCTAGCCTTCATAACAACTCTCAAGTCGTGATTATTTCCCTTTCACACATCAGGTAAATGGAGCCCAGAAAGGGCAGGTCACTTCTACAAGGTCACACAGCAACTGGGCAGTGGAGCCAGGATTCAAATCCAGGCACCCTGCCTCCAGGCTGGGCTACCCAACACATGCTGGTGAGATTGGCAGTCAATAAAACCAAGAAACTTGTGAGCATCTACTATGGAGCGAGCACATCACATCATTCTGCTAAGATAATATTTTGAAATGTTAACTTTGGGTATTTTTTTCTTTCAATCTTATATTTCTTTGCACCCCATACCCCTCTCCCCATTCCAGCAGACACAGCAGGTAGCATCTATTATCTCTGAGGAGGGATAATGAAGCACAATGACAGAGAAAAATGAGTTTTGTCCTGGTTTTTGACTTAAGGCCCTAGTGGTAATGGGATTTTAGCAGACAAAAAGATTAGGAGACTGGAAAAAGTCATTGCAGGCCTGGAGCCCAGGGGCCAGATAAGAGGCCATGGTTATGGGCAAGAGACCGGAGAGTCGAGGTGCTGGTATGTCCAGGGGAAGTGGAGCCTCTGTCTGTCCCCACCCCTGGGGAGGGCGGAGGTGATGGAAAGGTTCATAAAATCTGAGAGCAGTGAGGAAATGGGAACAACCCCAAGCAGAAATGTCTGAGCGGGGTGCCCAGGCAGGCAGGCCTAAGCACCTCACTGAGCTCGCATGGCCCAGCAGAGCAGGGAGGCACCTTCGTGTGCAAGGGTGGCCCTGAAGGACAAGGAGCATTATTCACCCTCTCATATGGGGACAAGAATGATATAGGAGTGACCTGCAGCCCCAACCCCAACCCCTTGGCACAACTCCAGGAGAAAGGGGGAG
The DNA here is from genome assembly GCF_000956105.1 of Propithecus coquereli. Classification (NCBI taxonomy): domain Eukaryota; kingdom Metazoa; phylum Chordata; class Mammalia; order Primates; family Indriidae; genus Propithecus; species Propithecus coquereli. The sequence continues at coordinate 11,923,516 of NW_012144967.1, forward strand.
GAACCACGGGTTGACTGAGATAGTTTCCACCAAGCGGTGACATCAGGACTTGGAGCAGAGTTAAGTCACAAAAAGATAAAGCTACATCTTTTCGCACACTGGATTCTGTGAATTGAAATTTGTACTCTTTATTTTGAACAACAGGATTTCGAAAGCATGAAATACGGGTCCTGTTTTTAAGTTACTCTTAACCCAGGCAGGAGACCACCGTGCCATAGTGGGCAGAACCCAGGGTGCATGAAGTCACAAGGCCTGGTCTCAAGTTTGGCTCCCCCACTGACCAGCTGGGAGACTTTTCCCTGGTCTTTCAAATGGTCTAAGCTTCAGGGTCCTTCACCTATAAAATGGGCACGTGGCACTAACTCACTAGTTATAGGATATATTAAATGAAAGGCACATGAAGGAATTGTATGAAACCTTAGGGTGCTATATAAATGAAAGATTGTTATTATTACTATTATTATCAAGACACATAAAATAATCAGTGTATTCATGACATATATAATTTCGTGGCACACAGTGAGTGCAAAGGAGGTCCAGCAAGGACTAGAATATGTCACCAAGTATGAAGTGGGAATTCGAATGTCCTCTCTATCCCCTTCCAAATCATCATGATTGTGCTACAGTCTTTCCCTGTGTTGAAAACGTTGCAACACGTTTTTTAAGTCCCAACCACTTAGACTGCACTCAGCCCCCTTCACAAGCTGGCCCTGGCTTGCTCCTGCCCGAGCTCCTCACAAACCAGCTCCTTACTGCCCGTGCCTGTGGGCCTCACCCCATGTGGGTCCCTCAGCCAAACACGCGCTGACCTGCCCTCACCCAGGCCAGGTGCCCACCACCATCGTGCACCCCCAGACACCCAGGGCCCACACTCTGCAGGAGACAGAGCCCCCTGAGAGAATGGACTGTGACAAGAAGCACAGGGCCAGCCCAAGCTCCCTGCACCCAGCACCCGCCGGGAAGGACCGGGGGGGGATGTCTTGGAGCACAGCTATGTTTGCAAACAGCTCTCACGTGTGCTCCTGAGTTCAAGGTGGAAACTGACTCTGAGTACTGAGCACCGGCCACCAGGAAAGGGACTTTCTACTGTGTTTCCTCCGAAGGCCCTTCATCCAGGTTGCTGAGGTCACCTCCACTCCCCAGATCACACTGTCACCAGAAGCTGCTGCGGAAGGTGGTGCTCAGATGGGCCGGCCTGGCCCTTTGCTGGACGAGGTTCTGTGTCTATCCACAGACGTTCGCTGAGGACCTCTTACGGGCTAGTCCTGATGTACACACTGGGCAGAACGCCCTGGACAGAAGAGACAAGTATTTCTGCCCTTGTGAAGCTTACATCCCAGTGCGAGCAGCGGGGGAGGCAAGAGGAAGACGAAGAGTTAACAAATGAGTAAAACAGGTGGCACATCATGCGTCAATAGAACAACGGAGAAAACCAGAAGGGAGAGGAGATGCCGGTGTGGGGAACAGGCGCAGTCTCCCACCAGGCGGCCAGGGCAAGCCCGCTGGGAGGGGGAAGGAGTGGGGCATGCCGGTATTCGGTGGAGGGGTGACCGGGGAGAGGAACCAGCAGCGGAAAGGCTCTGAAGTGGGAGCCTGGTTGAGGAGAAACAGTCCCATATTCCCAGAATCCGGTCCCAGGCAGGCCTGCTCTTCAACCAGACTGAAGACAAGAAGCTGATTTTGATTTTCTTTTTTAAAATTTTCCTTCAGTGACTTGCCTTTCTTGTATATTTCCAAAGCAGTCAATTTAATTTTCAGAAATGACTGTGTTTCTTATTCATATTTTAGTGTCTCATATTATATTTGTTTACATTATTCTGTTACCATCATAAGTATGACCGGCACAAATAAATTTGGGAAATGAACGCAACCGACTCTTGGTTGGCAACAACAAGAACAACAACAAAAACTCAGCAGACGAGAGCACAAGCACACAGGCATTCCAGGGAGTAGCGGAGAGTGCTGCTCAGGGTGCTGAGGGCCCAGCCAGCATGTTTCGCAGGGGGACAAGAGGCTCAGTGGACGCAGCTAGTCAGTTAAACAGAGGTGGATTTGGGTGGCTTCTCCAGGTGACCCCGGTAGCGAGACTTCAGGCATGGTCCTCGCAAGCTGATACTTCAGCCACATTTTTTACTTCTCACTGTTGCCCCATCTGGAGCTCTTCGGATCACTGAGTGCATCACTGTGCTATGAACCGAAGCATATCTGCAACCTACAGGTGCACTGCTCTGATGCTTTTAACTCTAGGTGCCACAAAATTTTGAAGAATCTGTGGCACCGTGGCATTAGAGGTTTCATTCCTGCCTGTTAAATAAGCCCAGTCCCCTCGCCCTTCTTCCTGTCTTAATTTTTTGTCCTTTCGTCATGCTTCTGAAGACAAACCATAATTTAAGTCACAAAGTCCAAGAGAGTAATGACAAGAAGTTGATTTTAAATGAGAGCAGCTCCCGTCCTCAGACTGATCGATTATTCCTTCTCCTGGGCTGGCTGGCTCCGTATGCAGTGGGAGGATGTCCTCGCTGTCCTGCTCCCAACTCAGTCCATCCTTGTCAGAGCCTCCCCCTGGTGCCTGCCCTACAGAGGTTAGTGGTGGCAACTGCTCTCTGGGGCTCCTGACTTTGGCCTTGAGCTCACACCAAGGATACCGCCTTGGGCAGTGGACACACCAGAGCCCAGGCCCCCTCCCAGGTGCCAGCAGGTACCCACGAATGGGAGGGTTCCAGTTCCCACAGCCATGTGGCTGGCCTGTCCCACGTGCTCTCTATGTAACACCAGCCTCCACAGCTCCAGCCAAAGGCAACCAGGTGACTCTGGGAGGGGAGCCGGGTCCCGAGGAGACAAGGCTTTCTTCCCCAGGCTGGCCTCCAACCCCCCTCGATACTCAGCTTCGGCTGCCAGGCCAGAGCCACCGTGCACCTCCCCTCCCCTCACCCTCATCCTCAAGGATGCTGCTCTCATGCCATCCCCTCCATGAAGCCTCCAGGAGTGGACCAAACTTCTCACTTCTTTGACTTGACAGCAATTGCTCTCTCTCCTAAAAGCAGAAGCCACAGCCTACTATATTCCAGCTGGTTGAGCCTCTTTCTCCACTAAACTGAAGGCTCCTGGAGGCTGGAATCGGCCCTACCCTGCCTCCCCACTGCACCCAGAATAGGCCCTTGCACAGGGGCTTAGTCCAGAAAGGCCTGCAAGATGGAGTTGAAGATGTTCCTTGCAAGAGGCTGCTTAAGCGCCTTCCTCCCGAGCTCCAGGGGCCAATATCCAACCTGTCCTGGGTAGGGTGAGGCTGGCAGGGCAGCCTGGGATGCAGTGGCCCCACTTCCTCCTGGGTAACCTACAGAAGACTTGCAGCTCAGAAGCCGAGGGCACTGTGGGTCAGAAGGTGAAGCCACAGCTTTAAAAAAGGAATAGGCTGTACTAATAAGAAGATTAAACATTCATGTTTTTTCTCAAAACACAAGACCTTGGCCATCTTCAACATCAAAGCAGATCTGAACTCTTCTCTGGCATTCACTGGGCTCAGCTCAGGAGGGACAGCATGTTTCACAACTGTTTACAGAATAAAAAGGAGAAGCCCAAAGGAACCAAAGAAAGATCTATTGTTGGGAGATGAGATGGACTGAGGTGCCCAACAGGGGGAGGTCAGCAGGGCTGGTCAGCTCTGGACCAAGGCAACAAGGTCACAGAGGGGCGCTTGTTCTGCAGGTGAAGACCAGGCCTGTGCAGTTGCAGAGGTACTTCTGCAACCAGCTCCTATCTCAGTGCCAGCCTGCTGGCAGGTCGTGGCTGGAAGAGGGGGTCTGGGCATGCGGCACAGAAGGGCCATTTGGCTTGGACTTTATATTCACAAAGTGCCTCAGATTCACTCTCGAAATTGTCCCCAATGAGCCTTTGTATTGTCACATATACCTGCTGCCAGGATGGAGAGAAGACAATGCTGGTCACTCAGCTTCAGTGTGCCAGGGCAGAGCCACATTGGCTATGAAATAATATGGTCTTACCAATCCCATCACCCTCCTGTGAATAGCACAATTCTACTATGTTGTAGTTTTATAAAACCATAAATTTATGTGAGTGTTTTAAATATGCCACCATTCCAGGAAGCAAAGCCACCCAGTAGTAGGATTACTATTAGTGCCCAGATCTCTGTGTCTAACGCCGATCTCCATTAAAAGGAACCAGGCTCCTCAAAGAAAAGGCTGGGTCCAGGCCTGGGGCAGAGTTGGTACAAGATGAGCCTGGAACATCTCGTCATGCCAGAAAATGCATGCTTAAAAAAACGATGGGGATATGTTAAAAGGACCCAGCTTGAAGGGGCACCATTGACTAAAGCTGGGACAATTTGAGCACCAAAATAATTAAGTACAGCAATGAGGTATAAACTCTTGGGAAAACACAGGAATTCAAGAGTCCATGGTGATGATAAATAGAGAAATAAATAGGGGACAGGAAGGACTCTTGGTCACAGTAGAATACTGAGGGCTCAATGCTACATGTGGGAATGCTGGAGCTGGAAAATCAACATTTTGCGACTGTCCCAGGAAAGACTGGATGAGGCAAGGAGCATCAGAGGATGCTAAATCTAGGGGGACTTTGACAAAGGACGGGATATGTACATGGTCTTAAAGTATGTCTTCATAGATTGCTCGTTATTGCAAGGGAGAAAACAATGATTATACAATGACAAAGTTAGACAACACCTAGACGCAGTGATCAAAATCAACATCATCAGTGTGAGACAGATCAAGTGTCTCCAGATGAGATGCCCTGAGGCCACACGGCCACCGTTGCAGTGCTCCAGACCAGAGAAAAAACCCCAACCCAACCATGAGGAAACACCAGACAAGCACAAAATGAAGAGCCTTCCGTTCGGTTGGGGGCTTATCCAACCCCAAACAAATGGGAATTCCTTCAGAATTCCCCAAATTGAGAGGGGCATCCCCCACGGTGTGGGATCTTCAAATAACACTCACCCACCCAGACGCAAATTTCCAAATCCAGAAGTCCTTTCCTTGGAGGCAATCAGGAGGAAATCACCAGCATGGGGGGGGGCCAGTAACAGCCGGCCGTGGGAGAGTCAAAGCCGCCCTCCCACACACATGGCCAGGCCTCTCCCCACTCCGCAGCCACGGAACCACAAGCAACACCATCCCACAGGTCTGGGTTCAGTTGCTCAAAGATCCAATTATTGAGACAGCTAGGATTGCTAGGGAAGAAAGGAATTTTTAATGCGACGGATTTATTGTCGGAGGGAGAAGCTTCCTCAAATGTGTCTCTCAGACCAACAGCAGATCATGGATGGGCTTTTACAGGAGGGGCCATGAGCCTTGGGGCAGGTGTAACTACCAGGGGGCTGCATACCTTGGGGTCAGGAAGTCTGCCCAGGGGCCTTCAGAATCTCAGTTCCTTTGTCATGCAGAAAATCCATTTCTGGGAAACAACTCAAAAGGTCAAAGTACTAATAGTTAAGGGAAAGGATTATATTAATATAGGGGTCACTGAAATTTATTCAGTGGGGGGCCATAACAGTTTGGTTAAGAAAGTGGAGGGGGCTGTATTCCTTCAAAAATGCCAATTTCATACAAGACAAAGAAATCTGTGGAATGTTCCAGATTAAAGAAGGCCAAAGAGAAATGATATTTAAACCTTGACCCTAGTCTGAATCTTATATAGGAAAAGGGGAAATGCTATAAAAGATATTATTGGGTCAATGGACAAAATTGGAATACAAATGGTAGATTTGAGAAAAGCAGTGTATCAATGTGAAATTTACTGAAGTTGATAACCATACTCTGGCTATGTATAAAAATATCCCTATTCTTAGGAATACACACTGAAATATGTAGGAGTAAAAGACCATGAGGTATGAAAATTACCCTCAAATGGCTCAGGCAAGATATTAGATAAACAGACAGACAGATTGATAGATAGATAAACAGAAATATTAGACAGATAGATGATAGGTAGATAGATGAAGAGAGGGGGGAGCAAGTGGGTAGCAGATTGGTAACACACTGACAGCAGCGGAACCTGGGTGAAGGGTTACAGGTGCGTCTGTACTTATTTTATTTTTTGCACGTTGTCTGTAAGATTGAAATTATTTCCAAATTTAAAGTTTTTAAAACTTGCCACCATTTCTATAGCCAGGTTCTGGAATTTATTCATTTCTAACACAGCATAATTTTCCAAACATGGCAGAAGCCCAGACCTCACCTCACACCTCATTCTGTCTCTCCATAGAAGGGGAGGAGCAGAGACCCAGCTGGCTCCTTCCAGGCTTGGTAAGTTGGATGTGCCCACCATCTTGTTAGGGCTCTTCAGCTGCGAGTGCTCACGCACAACTCTCACGTGTCACGAGGCACCTCCTCACTGTCAGCTCACTTTCTGCTCTCCCTGTACCCTCTCACTGGGCAAGGTGCCCTGTCCACATCTTTCACTCCCCATTTACAGGGTACAGGCTCCCACAGCTACGTCTCTAGCTCGAGCCTCTCCTCTGAACTCTGACCCTGATGTCCAACTACCTCCTCGACAGCTGTGTCTCGGAGGTGGCTCAAAGTCCCATTCCCAGAACCAAACCCTTCCTCTTCTCATCCTAAACTGGTCTTCTCCAGGCTTCCCTCTGACAGAAAAAGCAGCACGTAGCCGCGGAGCCAGGCCCTGCCCCCTCCCGCACCCATCCAAGCCATCGCTTCTTCCCACCTCATGTCAACGCTGCAGGAGCCTCTCAGCTGTGCACAGGCACCCTCACGTCCGTTTTCCAGCAGCTGCCAACGGGGAGGCCCTTCAAAATGGAAATTGGCATCAGCCCCATCTGTCCCTAAAACCCCCCTTCTGCTTACTCTTAGGATAAAACCCAAAAGCTCCAACAAGATCTGCAAGAGCTTGAATGGCCTAGCCCAAGGGCCTCATCTCACATCTCACCATCGCTCTTCACGCCCCAGCCACAGACGGTGTTCCAGTGCCTCGAGCTGGTCTCATCTCTTGCCACCTAGCATCTCTCCGCAGGGTGTCCCCACACCTGGAACATTCTCCTCACCCCACCCGTCACCTAGCTAACCTCCATTCACCCTTCAGCTCTAAGCCGACCTCTCTTCCTGTATGCTCAGCACGCTAATGAACTGGCATAAATTATGCTAGATGCTACAGCTGTGTCTCAAGAAAAGCTGTAGACTCAAGAAAAGAAAGTTCTGTGCAAAAGGACATAGACTTTGAAGTGGGGAAAACTACACAAGGATTATATAGTTTGGTGGTATGAACCACTTTTATCCACAACACTTCAGATACCAAATGTGTGGGTTCTTTCCTCAGAATAACCAATTCTCTTACTCTCGAGAAACCAACTCGGTGTCCTACAATTCAATTCAAACACCCAGAGCTAGTACAGACCCCACAGATTGGGGCCCACAAGACTGCTCCCCCCCTTCAGATGTCAATCACAAGTCCGAGGCCTCCTGTACTTCTGACTGACTAGCTAAAAATTAAGGGTTCCCATGATTCCCTCCTTAGGTTCAATAATTTGCAAGAATGGTTCACAGAACTCAGGATAGTACCTTACTTACGATTACCAGCTTATTGTAAAGGATATTGCAAAGGCTAAGCAGCCAGATGACGAGGTATGTAGAGAGAGGTCTGGAAGGGTCCTGAGCAGAGGAGCCTCTGTCGCTGGGGAGTTGGAGTGAGGGGCACCACCTTTCCAGCAAGTGAACACATTCACCAACCCAGGAGCCCTCATAACCTCTTTGTCTAAGGGTTTTTATGGTGGTTTCATTGCATAAGCATGCTTGATTAAAAATCACTGGCCACTGTGACTGAACTCAATCTCCAGCCCCTCTCCCCTCCCTGGAGTGGAGGCTGGCGGTGGTAGAGCTGAAAGTTCTAACCCTCCAATCAGGCCTTGGCCTTTCTGGCAACCAGCCCCGACCCTGAGGCTATCTTGGAGCCCTTCGGCCAAAAGTCATCTTATTAGCATACCAAAGGTGCTCTTATTGGGGGATTGCAAGGAGATCTGAGCCAGGACCCAGGGAAAAGATCAGATATATTAATATATTTATTATCACAAATGGTCATGGAGAAATGGCTCCCCCAAACCAGGCATGAGATGGATCTCCCAGTAGGGGTTGGTCAATCCTGCCTTCCCAAAGCTTCGCAACAAAATCTTTCTTTGAAAGGAAGAATGAGCAGCCAACCCCAAAGGATTTTAGAATTGGGGCAACAAGTAGACTGTGAGTCCTATTGGCCTGGGTAAACTTACACCTCCTGGTGGGCTCTGGATAGCCCATGATGCTCTACTGGGCCACGGCAGGGAGAGGTCAGGTGGGGGCAGCATGGGGGACCTGGAGGTAGCCCTTCGGGCCTGAGTGTGAGAGAGGCAGTAGGGGTCAGGACTCATAGGATGAAGTCCTGGAGGAATTTCAGATTTCAAAAGGTCCTTAAAAGTCCTTGGAGCTTGAGCACACCATTTCTCAGAGTGTGGCAGACGTCATTTTCCAAAGATGGCTGTGACAATCTCTTCCTTCCCACGTGCTCTTTCTAAAGCAGCTTTGACACTTCAAGCCAAGTCATAAAAGGAGATAGAGCTTCTGCCTGGGTCTCTAGGAATACTCACCCTGGAGCCCCGTCCCAGCATGTGAGAAGTCCAGCTACTTTTGAGGCTGCTGAGCTGGAGGGTGCATGGACAGGCTACACGTAGGTGTTCCAGCTCACAGCATTGGCTGAGGTCCCACCACAGCCAGCATCAACCGCCAGGCACATGAATGAAGATGGCTCCCACCCCTAGGCTTTTCAGAGGACGCCCCAAACAGTGAGCCATCCCGCCATGTCCTGTCTGAATTTCTAATCCACAGAATTCACGAGCATAATAAAATGGTTGTTTTATGCCACTAAGTTTTGGGAGGGTGTATTATGCAGCAACACTAACTGGAACACACAAGATGTTAATAGATATCATGCAAATAGAAAAAAAGAGGGGTGGGGAGCTCTGTAATTAAATGTTTTGGAAGGTGCTTGGCAACACAAATTCCAAGGTAAACAGGGTTTTATTTTACTGCGGGACTCCTCACCACCTTTAATATACAATGTGCACTATGACTCTCTAAGAGGGAGATACGGCATTTGGTGTGCCTGGGACACATTTTTTCATGGGCTATCATTCTGCCAAAGGCTGGATGGTCCAGCCCTAGTCTCATGGAGACGACATTTGAGGCCCAGAAAAGTTGAGAGACCTGCCAGGACACATTTGGAGTCAGGACTGGAACTCAGGTTACCTGGCACCTGGCTTAGGGCTGCTCCCACGGCCAGCCGTGTGGACCGTGCAGGTTGAGGTGGAGGTGGCCAGTGGCTCTCTCCTGGGGCATCGTTCCTGCCGCCTGGGCCTCTCCACCCTCTACCTGCTCCCTCACCTTTTCTCTTTAGGAGCACGCAGGCAGCCGGACAGACGACGGGGAAGAGGGCGGGAAGGAGAGGCGGCCCGCTCCCCCAGGCCCAGCACGGCCTGGCGCGCGCGCACACCCACTCACGCGCGCACGCACCGCACGCAGCCGCCGCCTCCCCGCCAGCCGGGCCCTCGCTGCGCCGCCCGCGCCGCTCCATCGCCGGCGGCTCCTCCCCGCCTCCCGGCCGGCTGGAAGAGGAACACAGCCCTCCCTTGTCCCTCCTCCCGATATTTCCAGTAAGAGCACCTCGAACACAATCTCGCTGCCACAACCCTAATTATGTGTGAAATAATTTTTTTTTTTTTTCAGCTTGAAACCAAAGCAAACAAGCGCACACAGAGAAGCCCATTCTCCGCGGCCGGGCTCGCGGGGCTGGCGGCTGCGGGGGACTCGGGCTGCACAGAGGCCCGGCTGTGTTTCGCAAGCTGCCCCGCGGCCAGGGAGCCTCAGGGCCGGGAGGCCGTCCACCCCCTCGGAGGAAAGAGTGGGCTTCAGTTCGTCCTGCACTTTCCACGCGGGTTTACAGCAGCCTCACACAGGCCTGGCTGTCCACGAGGCCACAGGAAAACGCACTGTGCACGAAGTGGGGTTCTCTGGAGTTATGTGGGGCGCTGCCTGGGCTTTCCCCAGAAGACAAGGAACTCTTTCCTGGTCAAGTCACATCATTTTCACCTCTTGGCTACTTTATTTTTATCATTGCATTGTATTGTATTTGGGGGTCTCAGGTACCCCAGAGTAGGGAAGGAGTAGACGTCGTTAGACATGACTTTATCATTAAAATGTGCACGGTTCATACATCGCCACTTTCTCGTTTCCATTTCTCCTCTTCCGAATCTTCACTCCCATCCCCTCTCCACTGACAGCTGCATTCCAATGTACTTAGGCATTCTTCTACCTCTGTGTGCCTTTGAAAAGATAGTGCTTTGGTTTATGTATGTGATTCTAATTTATGTACGTAGTATTGCTAGAGATTCACTCTATTTCTAACTTGTTACTTTTGGCCCTATGTTTGGAGGGCATATCCACGTTGCCATACGGCCCTTCGTTTAGGACCTCTGAGTAACAGATCAGCACACGCACCTGCTACATTGACCCACTGCCCACTGATGGACAACTGGGTTGTCTTCGACTCCTTGCTACCACAAATAACATACTGATGAACATCTGTATAACACAAATAATATAATGATGAACATCTGTATACATGTCCCTTTATGGATCTTTGCAAGAAATTCTTGGCCTTATATGCCCAGGATTTGTATTGCTGATTTGTGAGATACACACTCACTTGGTTCCACGAAGTCCTTCTGGATTGGTTTCCAGAATGCGTGTAACTGGTTGACAGTGTCACCAACAGTGTACGACGTACCTGTTTCTTCGCCATCTCACCAGCACTTGATATCACCCAACTTTCTTATGATCGCCAATCTTTTGATTTTAAAATGGTGTTGCCATTTTTGTTTAATCAATTTTCTTATTGGTACTGAGGTAAAGTAACTCTTCAGAAAATTCTTAGCTAGGTTTCACTTAAATTTCCCATTTATATCCTTTCTTTGCCATTTTTGTAAGTTTCCCTCCAGGGGACAAAACCAAAAAAACCAAAACACCCCTGCCAGGATTGTGACTGGAATTGCACTGGATATAGATTAAAGGACGGTTTACATCACTACAATGTTGTTATCTCATCCCAGAAATCATGGCCTACCGCTGTCCAATAGCAAAATGCAAGCTATGTATGTAATTGTAAAATTTTTGGTTGTTATATTTTCTTAAAGTAAAAATAAGCAGGTGAAATTAATTTTAGTAGTACATTTTACTTAACATAATATATTCAAAACACTGTCATTCCAACATATCATCTATATAAAAAACATTAATGAAATCCTTTACTTTCTTTTGCTGTACTGTCTTTGAAAGCCAGTGTTTATTGTACGCTTGCACCATTTCAAGTCAAACTAGCCACATTTCAAGTCCTCAACAGCTACATATGGCTAGTCACTATGAACTGGATAACAAATTATAGTTGCTATCTTTGTCTTTACTAATGTATTCATGTAAGATCTTGATTTGATTTTCAAAATTTTATTTATAAACATCTGGAGCATTGTTTTCATTAAAATTTTTGTTACTGTTGCAAATTTTACCTTGTTTTCTAGTTGATTTTTCCTGGAGTATAGAAATGTTACTGATTTTTTCAAGTTGAACTTGAATCTACTACATTTGCTAAACTCTCTTATTAAAACCAGAGGTTTGTAAATTCTGCTGGGTTTTCACATAATTGATCATCTTATTTATAAATAATGTCAATCTTGTCTCTTCCTTCTAATTGGTCTGCCTCTTATTTATTTTTCTTGTCTTATTACATTGACCACACCCCAAATGCTACGTTAAAAGCTAAGCATATTTGTCTTATTCCTTATATTAAAAGGGAGGCCTTTCTCTTTAAGTATAAAATTTTGGGTAGATACGCTTTATCAAGGAAGTTTCCATCTATTCTTAATTTTCTAAGAATTTTTTAAATCATAAACAGGTGTACAAGTTATCAAAAACCATTACTATATAGAATAGAATTGTCTTTTTGTCTTTGGTGTGCTTTTTCTCCTTTAGTGAATTACACTGACTTTTTTTCTGATGTTGCATCATTCTGGCTTTCCTAGAATAAACCCTACTTGATCATGATGTTTTGTTTTTTAAAAATATACACATTAGTTCAATTGATATCTTATTTGAGATTTTCACATCTATGTTTATAAATGAAACAGGTCTAAAATTCCCTTTTCTTGTGATGTCCTTTATCAGTTTTGGAATCAAGATTATGCCAACCTCATGAAATCATTTTATTCATCTTATTCCTATTTCCTAGAGAATGTGTATAAGATAGGGATTATCTGTCACTTAAAAGTTTTATATAATCATCTGGTTCTAGGGCTTTTTCATGGAAGGAAGTCTTTGATTACTATTTTAATTTTCTTTTAATGTTTACTGGTCTATGGAAGTATTCTATTGCTTTTTGTGCTAGTTTGGTCAGACATACTTTCACTGATGTCTGAGGTGCCAGAACTGGGTCCCATGGTCACCCTACCTATAATGGAGACTAAGAAAGTAACAATAGAAGTTTTCAACCTCTACAGAGAAAAGCCACAGGGAAGAAAGGGCCGTGGCATCTGCCACAGTCTGTAGAAGACAACATACTGCTTGATTCTGTTTTGTTTTTGTTCTGCTTGTAATCTAATACAATCAGTCAATTTTACTCATTTATGTTTATTTTAATTACTAGTATATCAGGACTTATTTCAGCCTTGTGTTTACTGTGTTTATTATATGCATTTCTCTCTCTTTTCTATTTTCCATTGCATGAATCAGATTTTCTTCTCCTGGATTGAAAATTGTATATTTTATTTTTATTCTTCTAATTTTTTCCCCTAACTTGTATTCATTTTTTACTATCAATTTCCTTTCCCTAACCACTCACCTCTTCCTGGTCTCTACATGCCCTCGTCATCCCCACCCTACCATGCTGGTATCACCTAGAATTGGTTCTTGATTATTATAAACAATTTTTCTTCCTTTATTTAAAATTTCTTTTTTAGAGCATGACAAATCTAAGTTGTTTTCAAGTGCTTGTTTTCCATGTCTCATTGCTTCCTCCTCTTGAGAAGTCTGATGTCAATGTAATTCTTGTATTTGTCCATGATCTGATTTTTTTCCGTAAACTTCCAGAATTTTCTCTCGTGTTTGGTGTTCTGAAATTTTTCTGTCATGCACCTAGCTTTTTGTTTGTTTTGAGTCAATCTGCCCCATTTTGTACTGTATGAACTTTTAAAATCCAAGTTATTTCCTCTTTCTTTAATTCTATGAAATTCTTAATTACTATTTTCTCTTTTCTATATACTTTTTTTTTCTTTCTGGGCTTCTTACTTAATGAGCTCTACTACATGCCAAGCTCTTTTCTAGGTGATGGGATTACAACCCTCAACAAAACACAGCCCTCGTGGAGCTTGCATTGTGATTGGGAGAGAGAGGCATAAACAAAGGACCGTATAATATGTCAAAGATAAAGATGCCATGGAGAAAAAATAAAGCAGGGTGACAGTGACAGAGAGTCCCAGGTGGGGCTGGGGGGTTGGTGGGAAGACATCTGAGCAAAGGCCTGAAAGAACTAGGGAGTGAGCCATGCAGGTATCTGGGGGAAGAGCATGGCAGAGGGAGATGCGAGGCCAAAGGCCTTGGGACGGGAGCATGCTGGGCCTGTTTGAGGAAAAGGAGACCAGGGAAGATGGAATGAGTGAGGAATGGGGAGAACAACAGGAGAAGTAACTGGGAGCCAGGTCAGGTGGGTCCTCGTGGTCATGGTAAGGACTTGAGCCTATACCCCGAGAAAGGGAAAGCCACCGGAAGGTTTTGAACAACGAGTGATATGACCTGAATTTCTTTTTAAACAACTTACCCTGGCTGCCCTACGGATAATACAGGGAGCAAGAGGAACAGAAACATTAGGAAAATATTGCAATAACCCAAGTGAGAAATGATGGTGGCTTGGACTGGGTGGCAGTCTGGGGGTGGTGGAAGGCAATCAGATGCTGGATATATTTTAACAGCAGAGCTAGTGGAATTTGCTAACACATTGGCTGTGGAGTGTGAAAGGAAGACAGGACTCAAGGATAATTCAAGATCATGAGGTGGCTGTAACAGTTCCAGACATTACATCCAGTTCCAACAATGTCCAGTGGAAGAAGAGATTATCTTTATTTATTTATTTATCTGAGACAGGGTCTCACTCTTTTGCCTGGGCTGAAGTGCATCATAACTCACTGCAACCTCAAACGCATGGGCTCAAATGATCCTCCAGCCTCAGCCTCCTGAGTAGCTGGGACTACAGGTGCATGCCACCACGCGCAGCTAATTTTTTCTATTTTTAGTAGAAACGGGGTCTTGCTCTTGCTCAGGCTGGTCTCAAACTCCTGACCTCAAGTGATCCTCCTGCTTCGGCCTCCCAGAATGCTAGGATTACAGGCATGAGCCATCACACCTGGCCCTGGAGATTATCTCTTGTATTTCCCTCTCAAGAGCTAGGAAACCTTCCCAGAAACCACCTAGCAGAATTCTACTCATGTCTCACTGGCCAGGATTGTGTCACATGACTATGCCTAACCAATCACCGGCAAGGGAACTAACATGATCTTAGACCAGTAGTTCTCAAAATGTGATCCAGGGACCCCTTCCAGTGTGTTTGTGAGATCAAATCTATTTTCATAATGATAAATCTTTTTTCATGCTCATTCTCTCATGAATGGACAATGGAATTTTCCAGAGGATACATGAGGTGATGATGTTGTTGCTCTGACATCTCATGGAATATACTTGTGTATGTCTGTGTTTTCTTTAATTTTCTAAGGAAAGTAAGCTTAAGGTATAAATACATGCATTTTCAGAGATCAACTCAGTTTGGTCTCAGTATCTCTGATATTCTCTTATTAGCTATTTTCAGTTATACTTGCTATAATCTGTAACCTCATTATCATCCAATACATCATTGTTTTGAAATTCCAAGGTTTTCCTTGCACCCGTGCAGAAACACAAGAAGCACAGTTTGTCTTGTTTTGAATACTATTTGTTAAATATTCAAAAGCTTTTCTGAATTTTTAAATTTAATCTATACCTATTATTTGAGGATTTCATATCTTACTCCAAAATAAAAGAAATTTTATTTATAATATTAATATTTATTTTCTTACATTTAAGGATGGATCATTAGCTTTAAAAAGGGTGCTTAGAAGACTTGCTTTCTCAACCCACGGCTGTGCCACCTAAATCTGAAGATGCTGAAAAAGATGAAAGTGATATGTTACGGGGGTTCAATGACTCATGACTAGGAGGGAGCTACTCCTAAGAAACTGGAAGAAACTGTAAAGAATAAGCAAAAACATGATGAAAGCAAGCTCTCTCTCAACTGGATGTTATTTACTTTCTTTTGGCTTATGCAACAGAACATTTCCCACAGTGCCCAGGGCCTAGAGGGAGGCAAGCACACTCCATAGGGTGCAAAATTGAAGGAGGATCAGTCTCAGCTTTGTGCAAGTGCGAGGTCGGCAGAGTGAGCGTCTCCTTAAATCTCGTGTCCTAAGCACCCTAGTCCCAGCCCTGATGGGGCCGTTTAAGTTGGGGTACCATTTTAAGACCAGAGTTTAAAGAAAAGGGAATTAAATATTTCAAACATAGATGTTATGAGCTCTTAAAAAGCCCAGAGTATTTTGTTATAGTTCTTCAAGCTAGAAATAAAAAAGTAACAGAAGCATCTTACATAGTAAATAATCAAATTGCATGAACTGAGAGATTAATAAAATCTTGTACAGCAGACGCTACTGAATGCCTGCTGAATAAAAACTCAGTAAAAGAAATAGCAGCACTACCACTTCCCAACGTTAAGGCAACTTAAAGAGTTAGCTGTGAACATGAAGAGTGAGTTAATCTCTCGTTGGCACAATTGTACTCTTGCCTCACAAATGGACAAATGTGCAGATGTGGCTGGATTGGCTGTTTGGCTTGTATTTGTCTCATATCAGCATTAACTAATCATCAAAGAAGATCTTTTATGTGCATGCTTGACAACAAGCACAAGTGGTGTTGAAATACGCAAAGTGTTGAAGAACTTTTTTGAATCTTACCGTTTATCCTAGAACAAACTGTGTTGATAATTTGCACTAATGAGGCAAAAGCAATGGTGGGTGAACCTGCTGAAACCTTAGCATCAAGACAGTGGCACACTGGACTCACATATGCTTCCCCGCCATGCACTCGCAGTAAATAAATAAATGAAAACATAAAAAGCAAATTTCACTTTAGAATGTCCTTGATGAAGCAGTAAGAATCATTCACTTGATTAAATCTAAACACTTAAACACGTCATTTTTTTAACATGACTTTTTAATGTCCTATGTGATGAAATGAACAGCACATATAAAGGATGAAAGCATGAAGCATATCTGCTGCATCAAGGTATAATGGTTATCTAGAGAAAAAGCATTCGTACAATTAAGTTGCTAGCTAACCTAGCCGCTTTATGCAGAGAAGATCATTTTTAAGTGAAAGAACAATTGACTGACTATAGTTATTCAAACTTAGGTATTTGGCAGAAATTTTCTTGAAAATGAACAAAGTGAGCCTGTCATTTCGAGGAAAACAACTGACAGGATTTGTGACCAGTAATAAAGTTCAAGCAATAAAATTCAAGGAATAAAATTTGAATTTTGGAAAACTTGTGTCTGACACCACGAATGTGGCAGCTTCCAATAAAGATTTTTAGTGGTGATATTAATTCCTCTAATGTTGTATAATAAAATGTATTAGCATTTGGAAGATGTGCACATTTAGTAAACCAGTATTTTCTTTTTTTTTTTTTTTTTTTGAGACAGAGTCTCACTCTGTTGCCCGGGCTAGAGTGCCATGGCGTCAGCCTAGCTTACAGCAACCTCAAACTCCTGGGCTCAAGTGATCCTTCTGCCTCAGCCTTCGGGTAGCTGGGACTACAGGCATGCGCCACCATGCTGGCTAATTTTTTCTCTATATATTTTTAGTTTTCCAGCTAATTTATTTCTTTTTTTTAGTAGAGACGGGGTCTCACTCTTGCTCAGGCTGGTCTCAAACTCCTGAGCTCAAGCAATCCTCCCGCCTCGGCCTCCCAGAGTGCTAGGATTACAGGAGTGAGCCACCGCACCCAGCCAATATTTTCTAAATGATCATGATGGAGTAGAAGATTCACTCAAGGTGCAAGAGAAAGTGTGCACATATTGAGAGACTTTGATGAGAGCTAAATCTTCATCTATAACACGGTCAGAATTCAACAGATAATGCCTAAAATTTAAAAACCAAGAAGTATCACTGTATACATGTTATTTAAGTATACAGATTTGAATTCCAAGTGAAAAAAAGAAAAAATTGAAGTGGTTGCCTCTGGGAGGCAGAAAATGAAAAGGGACAGGATCTGATTGAGAGGAAGGATATTAAGGCTTATAGAATAGTTGACTCTTTAAAGCACATTCACACACAGACACACAAACATATACACACATATCTGTGAAAAAAACACAGGATATGGATTCTGTCTGTTCATCTTGATTCACTTGGTATTCTATGGTTTATGCTTTTAGATAGCAAATCAATTTGATTTCTTATTACAAAAAACTAAATGTTTTTAGAAAGGACAAGGAGGAACTCATTACAAAGCTATAGTAATCTGAACAGTGTGGAACCAGAATAAAGACAGACATACAGACCAATGGAATAGAATAAAGAGCCCAGAAATAAACCCTCAAATATATGGTCAAGTGATTTTCGACAAAGGTGCAAAGACCATTCAATGGGGAAAGGACAGACTCTTCGGCAGATGGTGCTGGGAAAACTGGATCTCCACATTCAAGGGAATTAAGGTGGACCTTACACCAAAGACAAACATTAATATAAATCAAAGAACTAAACCTAAGACCTGAAACTATAAAACTCTTGGAAGAAAAAATAGGAAAAAAATCTCAAGACACTGGATTTGGCAAGGATTGCCTGGATACGACACCAAAAGTATTGGCAACAGAAGTAAAAATAGACAAATTAGACTGCATCAGAATTTAACACTCCTATGCATTAGAGCATACAGTCAACAGAGCGAAAAGGCAACCTATGGAATGGGAGAAAATGTTTGCAAATCATATATCTGATAAGGGATTAATATCCAGAGTATATAAAGAACTCTTACAACTCAACAACAACAAAAAGATAATCCAATTTTTAAAAATGGGCAAAGATTAACTTGTCCTCAATATTTAAAAAAATGGGCAAAGACCTGAATAGATATTTCTCCAGAAAAGATATACAAATGGCCAACAAGTATATGAAAAGATGCTTAACATCACTAATCATTAGGCAAATGTAAATCTGAATTACAATGAAATATCACCTCACACCCATTAGGATAGATACTATTAAAAAAATGGAAAATAACAAGTGTTGGCAAGGATGTGGAGAAATTGGACCCCTTATGCTCTGTTGGTGAGACTATAAATTAATGTGGCTTCTATGGAAAACAGAATGGTGGTATAAAAAAAATTAAAAATAGAATTACCATGTGATTTGGCAAGTCCACTTCTGGGGGTGTACATCCAAAAGAATTGAAAGCAGGATTTCAAAGAGTTACTTGCATACCCGTGTTCACAGCAACACTGTTCTTAATAGCCAAGAGGTGGAAGCAAACCAAGCATCAGCTGATGGATGGACAGACAAAATGTGGTATGTATGTATATGTAATGGAATACTATTCTGCCACACGAGGAAAGAAATCCTGACACATGCTACAACATGAATGAACCTTTAGGGCATTACACTAAGTGAAATAAGTCAGTCACGAGAAGACCAACACTGCATGATTCCACTTACATGAGGCACCTGACTGCTATATGAGCAGTCAGATTCACAGAGGTGGGAAGTAGAAAGTGGTTACCAGGGGCTGGGAGGGTAGGGGGAATAAAAGTTGTTGTCTAAAGGGTACAGAGTTTCAGTTTTGCAAGATGAAAACTTCCGGAGATGGGCTGCAAAACAATGTAAATATACTTAACACTATTGAACTGAACATTCAGAAATGGTTAAGATGGTAAATTTCATGTAAGCAGTTTTTGTTACCACAGTTAAAAAGCACAAGGCAGCAGCTGGATATATACACCTCCAGTTCAAACGAAAGATCTAGACTCGAGAGGAAACAGGTGCCACATCTAGGTCTCGGTAATCATTAGGGCTCAGGATGTAAACAGCTTTGAGCAGAAAGGTAAAGGCAGCTGGGACCCAGCTCGGGCGACTGCCATGTTTAATGGCTGGTGAGTAGAGAATGAGTCTGCAGAGGTGACTAAGGAAGCGTGGGCAGAGACTTAGAACCAAAACCAGGAGAGCAGAGGAGGTGGCATTCGAGCAAGGGAGTGGACAACTACGCCCCGTGCTGTGAGAGGTCAAGAGGGCCAGCAAATCAAGAGTGAAAAATCCATCAGATTTAGTGACTCCAAAGTTACAGGTAACATTAGCCAGGCCCGTTCGATAGAACGATGGAGGTGAAAGCTGGTGGTGGAAATATAGAACAGAGAGGAGAGATGATCAGCATGGGGTTCTGAGAAGACGCAGGAGGGGAAAGGCGAGGGCGCCCAGGGCAGGAGGAGGATTAGCCTCGGCGGGAAGGACGGAGCCTCCACGATGGTAACAGGAAGGCAGAGGAGAGGATGAATGAGGGAGGACGCATCCCCACTCGCGGACGGTGCAGAATTTTAATTTACAGCTTCAAATTTCTCTGTGAAATACGTGAGGAGTGCAGGAGTTTAGGGGGCTGCCAAAGTGTTATTGTAGGCTGGGTAAGAGGGAAGGAGACGCCTGCACGACAGGAGAGGCAGGGAACGCGACGAGGGTGGCAGGCACAGGGTCCCAAGCTGGGCTGGCGGGGAGGTGGCTGTGGTCGAAAGCAGGTTGCCTGGACCAGGAAGCCCTGGGGTGGCACAGACCCACAGAATGACAAGCCCAAGGTGACAATCAGCCGTGCATGTGTGAGGTGGGTACAGAAGAGGCCTCTAGAGTGACAGCCCCAGAAGTACCAGCTGTCTTGAGTCAGGCCGACGTACCTCCCTACTCCACCGGTGTCACCAAGCCTGAAATACCATGACAGTGTGCTGACAACTGAAAACACGGCGGCGAACAAATCGAATGCCCTCTGAATCCTGTTCCCCAACCCGAGCGAGCATATTTTGTACCCAAAGGTGATCCTAGGACCTAAAATCAGAAAAATATCAGTCAGGGCTGGAATACCAATGTAAAGAAAGCAGGGTGATGCCCCTACAACTTTAATCAGAGAGAGAGAGAGAGAGAGAGGCTTTGTCCAGGAAGGCAAATTGGCTAAGATTGTTTTAGAGCCTCCCACTCTGCCTCAGCCCACTGCACTGGAGTTGTTCTCTTTAGAGCAGTTGCTCTCAAACTTAGTGCTGTGTAGAAATCACCTGGGATTACGAAACCCTGTGGCCTGATTGCCACCTCTAGAGATTTTGGTTCAACTGGTCTGGAGCACAGCTTGCACATCAGGAGCTCTAGAAGTTCTACAGATGGTGCTCATGTGCAGCCAGGGCTGACGGCCGCTGCTTCAAGGCAATTTCTTAGTGGGAGCGGCTGCCTCCCCCAACATCTGGACTACACCCACTTCCAAGGGCAACGGCCAGTTGCAGGGGTCTCTGGTCCATTCTGGAGGACAACAACAAACAGGCTCCCCTCTCCTTACAGAACCGCGAGGCTCTAGCCCAGGCCAGAAATAAAACCCTATAAAACTGAGCTGGGTTAACACCTCCTGGGCCCAGGTCCCTTGGCTATGGAGCTGGGTTTGCACATTTTGAGCAATCAGGCTGGACCCTGAGCAATCAGCGTTCCCAGAAGCACTGATCAGGTGGAGGAGGGCAGGGAAGAAAGGCCAAAGGATTTCAGGTGTGGTGTGCAATTGGGCATGAGGGACAGTCAATCCTATGAGGAGAAGCAACCCAGACGGCAAACAAACAGGGCAGGGT
The DNA here is from genome assembly GCF_000956105.1 of Propithecus coquereli. NCBI lineage: Eukaryota > Metazoa > Chordata > Mammalia > Primates > Indriidae > Propithecus > Propithecus coquereli. Next base: position 11,944,517 of record NW_012144967.1, read on the forward strand.
GGACCGAGACCAAGTTATGTGAACAGCTCAGCGGTCATTGAACTCTAGCAGAGGCAACAGAGCTGCCTTCTCTCTGTGCCTCCAGAGACTAAAACTTTCCACTAAGGACAGAGCATTTGGAGACAGTGTGATGTGGCCATCCCAAGACAAAGCCAGAAAGTCCACAACTGGAGGGACTTGACATGCAGTCTTAACCTCAAGAAGGAGCCCCATGCTCAGAGTCTAGCCGGCATGGGAATGTAGCCAGGTCTCATGGGGACGTTTCAAGGACAAAGAGAGGCACCCTTAGGTTCCTGCAGCAGCCATAGTGATGCCCAGGACTGCAAGATTTACCCACTGTGCCCACCAAGCACTATCAACCCCCATCTGCACCCTACACATGGACTGCAATGACCTGTTGGCTTATCTACCAGCCTCTACCAATCCCTGTTCACTGTGGTATCCCAGTGCCCAGCAGAAGAGTCTGTCACTGCGTATCTAATGACCACATGAATGGAAAAGGGGATATATCTGCTGTTCTTAAGCAAAGAATCAATAGGTCTGAGGAAGTTATTTTTGTTTTCAAAATACACAAATCTAGGAACTTAATCCATACCCTTTAAATCAGGACTTTTGGAGATGGGGCTCTGGCATTGGTGGTTGTTATTCATATTCCTGATAAGAACCACTGTTCTGCTATCAAAGGTTCTCATACTTTAGCAGGCATAAGAATCCCCAGAGGTACTTGGTAAAAATGCAGACCTGAGAAACAGATCATTTGGAAAGACAAATCTAAAAAGTAATACCATACAATAGCATCAAAAAATACGATCGATTGACAGATGAGTGGATAAATAAAATGTGGTGTACACATGCAATGAAATGTTATTCAGCCTTAAAAAGGAAGGGAATTCTGACACATGCTACATATGGATGAATATGAAATACCTAGAGTAGTCAAATTCATAGAGAAAGTAGGATGGTGGGTGCCAGAGGCAGTTTATTAGTCACACAGACTCCCAGCCCAGGGAAAGAAGGATATCACATGCCTTGCAGGGCTATGCAGGGGTTGCACTTGGGAACAGGGAGAACCAGCAGGGGTTTTGAGAGCCAGGTAGTAACAAGAGGATGAGGTGCCCCCTGGTTCACGTAAGAGGATGTGATTGGTTTGTTTGAATAATTCCACAGGCTGGCAGGGAACTGAAGGCTGTCAGGTTGAGGACCTGGTAGAGAGCAGCTGGTCTAGCTGATAGGAAACCTGGCCGGGTGAGGACCCTTTCCTGCTGGGTGGGGAGCATAGTTTGTGAGAGCAGGAGAATTCATGGTTAAGACTCTGGGGCCCTATGAGGCTCAAAGATGTCAAAGCAACACTTGAAATTTTAGGTCTTACAATACACCTATATTCTGAAAACTGCACAACACTGCTAAGAAAAATTAAAGAAAAACTAAATAAATGGAGAGATATACCATATTCATGGATGGGAATAGTTAATATTGTTAAAATGTTAATTCCTCCCAAATGTATTCAACTCAATCCAAATCAAAATCCCAGAAAGCATTTTATAGAAATGATTTTTCAATTTATATGGAAAGATAAATGACCAAGAATAATCAAAATAATTTTTGAAAAAGAGGACCTTGCCCTAAGTGTTTTAAGATAAACTATAAAATACAAAACTACAACAATCATGAGAGTGTGTTATTGGTGTAAGGACAGACATTAATAGAGCAGAATAAAGTCCAAAAATAGACCTACATATTGATTTTCAACAAATGTGCCAAGGCAATCCAATGGAATAAAAGCTAATTTGTTCAACAGGTGGTGATGGAAAGCTGAATATCTTTAAGGAAAATAAAAAGAACCTTAACTCTTACCTCACACCACCCACACACAAAAAGCAAATGAAAATGAATCACATACCTAAACATAAAAGTAAAACTATAAAACTTCTCAAAGAAAACAAACAGAAGAAAATCTTTGTGACCTTGATGTCCCACATAAAAAAATCTTTGTGACATTGATGTCACAAAAATAAATCTTTGTGACCTTTATTTCCTATGTAGGACAAAAAAACCCACTAACTATAGAGAGGAATAAATGAAAATCTGCACATTATCGGAATTAAAGACTTCTGCTCTTTAAAATTCACCGTTAAGGAAATAAAAAGGAGTGCCATAGACTAAGAGAAAATATTACAACATTCATATTCAACAAAGGATTTGTCCCCAGAATATATAAGAGCTCTTAAAGGTCAATAAGAAGATAAACCAACTCCCCCCACCCCAACACACATGCACACAGTAAGCAAAAGATTTGAAGAGACATTTCAAAAAGACGGTATACAAATGGCCAATAAGCTCACCAAAAAGGGCTCAACATCATTAGTCATTAGGAAAAAAACAAATTAAAACCACAGTGAAGCACCTCTATATGTTCATTTAAATAACCAAACTTTAAAAGACAAAATCAAATGTTGCTGAGAATGTGAAGTAACTGGGAATGCAAAATGATACAACCACTTTGGAAAACAACTTGACGGTTTATTATTAAACTATTAAAATAAACAAATACTTATCATATAACCCAACAATTACCAAAGAGAAATAAAACACACACACTCACACACACACACACACACACACACACACACACATTCGTAACAGCTTTATTGATAAATGGCCTGAATCAGGACACAATTCAAATACCCACCAATAGGTGAAATGAATAAATAAATCGTGAATATCCATACAATGAAATACTGCTCAGTAATAAAAAATGAACTATGGATACAAATAATATGGAAGCATATTAAAACCAAGCCAAGCAAACGAAATCAGACACAGAAAATACAGTACACGCATGCTGCATGCAGTAGTCTCCCAGGGCTGCCGTAACAAATTGCCACAAGATTGTTGGCTTAAACCCACAGACATGTATTCTCCCCAGTTCTGGGGCCAGAAGTCTGAAATCAAGGTGTCGGCAGGGCCGCCCTCCCCTTGGAGGCTCTGGGGAGAATCTGTTCCCTGCCTCTTCCAGCTGCCGGCGGCTGCCGGCATTCCTTGGCTTATGGGTGCACCTGCGTCACTCCAATCTCCACCTCCGTCTTTACACAGCCGTATCCTCTGTGTGTGTAGGGCTT
>NW_012144967.1:11947685-11962763 GCF_000956105.1 Propithecus coquereli
GGTTGGATGAGGTCATTTGACTAGTTCTAGCCAATGAATTACAACTGGGAGTGACACGTGCCACCTCTGGGCTACAGCGTTTAATTGCTGGTGCAACTTTGGAAAACAACTTGACGGTTTATTATTAAACTATTAAATTAAACAAATACTTATCATATAACTCAACAATTACCAAAGAGAAATAAAACACACACACTCACACACGCACACACACACACACACACACACCCACACGTTCGTAACAGCTTTATTGATAATGGCCTGAATCAGGACACAATTCAAATACCCACCAATAGGTGAAATGAATAAATAAATTGTGAATATCCATACAATGAAATACTGCTCAGTAATAAAAAATGAACTATGGATACAAATAATATGGAAGCATATTAAAACCAAGCCGAGCAAACGAAATCAGACACAGAAAATACAGTACATGCATGCTGCATGCAGTAGTCTCCCAGGGCTGCCGTAACAAATTGTCACAAGATTGTTGGCTTAAAACCACAGACATGTATTCTCCCCAGTTCTGGGGCCAGAAGTCTGAAATCAAGGTGTCGGCAGGGCTGCCCTCCCCTTGGAGGCTCTGGGGAGAATCTGTTCCCTGCCTCTTCCAGCTGCCGGTGGCTGCCGGCATTCCTTGGCTTATGGGTGCACCTGCGTCACTCCAATCTCCACCTCCGTCTTTACACAGCCGTATCCTCTGTGTGTGTAGGGCTTTACCCTCCCTCCACCTCTCTCTTACAAGGACATTTAGGGCCCACGTGGATAATCCAGAATTATCTCCTCATCTCAAAATCCTTAACTTAATTTCATCTGCAAAGACACTTTTTCCAAATAGAGGTAACATTTACAGGTTCCCAGGATTAGGACATGATATATTTTGGGCCACCATTCAACTCACTACAGTACATGATTCTATGTATCTGAAATTCTAGAAGGAATAAAGCTCATCTGCAGTTTCAGGAAGCAGTGGTTGCCTGGGGCCAAGGAGAGGGAGGTGATTGACTGCAAGGAGGCACGAGGGAACCTTCTAGTGGGAAGGAAGTGCTCTATGTCATGATGGTGGTGATGGTTACATGGCTGTGTAAACTGATCAAAGCGCACCCTTACAATGGATGGGTGTATTTTGTTACACACAAATAGACTTCATTTTAAAAGAGAGCAAAAAGAAGGTAGATTTGGGGGAGAAATCTTGGCAAGACCCATTTGGAAAGTCTGGGGTGCATTTTAAACAAACAGCCCGAGTGCCTGGACTGCAGGTGGTCCTGGAACCTCATGGAGAAAGAGCACCCTGGAAGTTGGCGAAAGGACTCGCCATATCCCGCTGCCTTCCCTTGGGTTCCACAAATACTCGAGTGACAGGTGCAGAGCTGGGGGTGTCCCACAGTGAGGTCCTGCCCACCGCGAGCTCAGGCTGTTGCGAGACTCACACCCATAACTCACTCCAGCCCAAGACAACTACGACAAGAACTGATGGGTACAGAATCACAGAGCAAGATGAACTATTATCCCAGAGATTGGTAAAAGCTGTCTGGACGGGATAGCGTTTGAGCTGGGCCCTGACGTTGGAGCTGGATTTTGACACGTGGAAAGGTCAACACCAGCTGCCTCCTGCTCACATCCCCTTGGTCCACCCCAGACCCTCTGTCCCTCCCTCCCTACCCGAGTCCACCCACTCAGGATGGCCTCCCACCAGGCATTCTTCCCTGCCTCCTGTCTTCCTGTCTTGCCCAAGCTGGGCCATGAGCCATCATGCCAGTCCTTTCCCTAAACTCTTCATCAGCAAAACCCCAACAATGACACTTGGCCTTTAGTCAGACATGCTGGGGAGGCCCCTCCTGTAAAGAGCCAACTTGTTTGTCCCCATGTCCCAATCCACAGTTCCAGCCAGAACTTTCCAAGGGCTCAACCTCTCTGACCTGACTCCTTGGTCCCTTCCTGCATCTGTTCTAACTCTAGCTTCTTATGAAACCCCAGGGGCTTTTCAGGTGGACCCTCCTGCAGCAGGGGCGTGCCGTGGGTGGTCAGGCCTCCTCCCATGACCTAGCTCCCGAGCCCATTCCCACTCCCACTCCCCATCCCTGGCTCTTCTGAGGCCTCCGTTATTCAAGTCTTGGACTCTCAAGGATTAACCCAGGCCAAGGCCCCAGGGCCTCTCTAGACCAAAAAAAGAAGTAACTTAAGCTTCCGAGACCCTGGTCCCAGCACAAATCCCTGAGTTTGGTGCTGTATGCATGGCAAAAGGGAGAGAGCTTGGAAGTTCTTAGCCTTCTTCCTCCCCATCTCCCAATAAGCTGGTGAGCTGCTCCCCCCCGCCCACCCTGCCATCCATCCCTTCTTTGCAGAGTGAGGAAGGGCAGGCTTCCTGGAGCCAGGGACAGGCCATGACTGGGAAAGCTGAACACTGTGCACTCCAGCTATGCCGCCAGCTTCTTCGCGCTCACCCACGAGATACTCCACTCTGCCTGTACCCATCCTCATGGAGTGAGCAGAGCTCCCACTGGCTCGCTGAGCAGCTAAGCCTGGGAGGGGTCCCCGGATGGGAAGTCTGCAGCCTGCAGGGCCACAGCCAACTCCTGGTGATGCCTCCACCTTTTGGAGAGCTCAGCGGCCTCCAATACCTGGTCCCAGGAGACAGGAATAAAGCCAGGGGAAGAGGAGCTCTCAGTATTGGGCCTAAGAGGAGACCTCACCCTGGCAAGCGCCCTGACACCACCTTGTGTCAAAGACTTAGACCTAGAACATGTCCTAAGTGGGGCCCTGGTGAGCAACAGCACAGGCAGCAGGCTGGCCTCTTCTCTCTCCAGAAGAGTAGGCCTAGCCCATGGGCCAGCGGGGCACGACACGGAGCACAACACGGAGCGCAATGTCCGGCACGGTGTGGTGGCTATTCCGGCAGCAGGGACCTCCCAGGGGTCAACAAGTCCCCCCGTGCACCATTATGACCCTCACTTACTCTGGGAAACATTCAGACCCCTAAGGAAGGGAGCCCAGTGGCTGAAATAGCTAAGCGGAGGCCAAACCTTACCCCGCCCCTGGAGACTGCCGAGAGACAGTAGTTAAGGCTGTTCACGGTTATGTCAGCTTTCCACCCTCCTGACACTCAGGATTGCACTGTTCCTCCGGCTGTGGTTGGATGAGGTCATTTGACTAGTTCTAGCCAATGAATTACAACTGGGAGTGACACGTGCCACCTCTGGGCTACAGCGTTTAATTGCTGGTGCATGACCCTCCAGACCTCTCTTCCCCTCTACTGTGGCAACCAGCCGTGTTCCAGATGGTGGCTGCGCCAGTCAGCCTGTCCTGGAGCGAGGATGATGCTGACCTCACGCAAAGCTCCCAGCCGTTCCTCTTGGCTACAAGTGTGGGCAAGAATGAAATCTTTGTTATTTCAAGTCACTGGGATTTGGGGGCTGTTGTCACTGCAGCATAAACCAGCCTGTCCTGACTGAAACAGGACAGGGGTCAAAGGCCAACCGGAGCTGCACATATTCAGTATCACCTACTCCTGGGGACCCCTACAACCTCATTGCCCTGCCATCCACTTCTGACCGTGGGTCCAAGCTACTGCCTCAGTCCTAACACAGCAAGAGAGAAAGGGGCCTCAGAAGCCCGCCCAGCTTGGAGACTCTGAGTGGACGATCTTCGTCCCTGAGCCTGAGACGCCAGCCCTTCAGGATCAAGCAGATTCCAGTGCAGGCTTAGGCTGCGACAGGTGGCAAAGCCCAGGCTGTCCACCAAACACCAGGATTGAGCCGTGCTACGTAAGCTGATGTCTGGCCTCAGACTCCAGAGCTCCAGCACGTCTCACCTGGTTTGACTGAAGACAGACTTTGCCTCTTCCTTTCTCCTGAGCCACGGAGAGCTCCACCTGTGGGTTTCTCTTTGGCCATGGAGAGATGGGAGCTGGGGACAAGCGTCCCTGACCTCACAAAGCTCACAGAGAGCTCCCACCTGAAGTCTCCACTGGGGCACCATCTTCACCTCGCGTCCCAGTGAGTCCTGGTGGGACTCCAGTTCTCCCACCAATTCTCTAGCTTGTTATCTCATCTCACGGGGGACGTAGCTTCTAGTCTTCTCCCTCTGCTCCCAGCCCTTGTCAGCTCAAGCCACAGGCCACGGACTGTCAAGCACCCTTCTCTCCCAGGAAGGTCTCCTGATGGATAGAAGTTGGCTAATCATCACTGACACCGCATCTGTCTACCCTTAAGCTCCCTGAGTTCCCCACCCATTCCCATTTCTGCTTACATACTTCATTACATCTCATAGACCAAATTTCATCCTTTCAAGTCAGGTGGGTAGGGAGGAGAGAAGGAACGAATGAACGTTTACGAACCTCTGCGATAAGCTAGTCATCGTCCTTCACTCATGCAGGCTGGTCAAGGGTTAAAGGTGCAGGCTCTGGAACCAAACCGTCTGTAACTGAATCTCAGCTCTGCCACCCACTAGCTGTGCGACCTTGGACAAGGTGCTTAACCTCTCTGGACCTCTGTTTCCTTTTTCTGCAAAGCAGGAATAATTTGTAATGGGTATTAACAAACCACCAGTTCACTATGGCTACTGAGTGAGTTACAAGACATAAAGTGTATGCTAGATCAATGCCCAGCCCACAGCACACCGTGCTCAATGCATGTGAGTTATTATGATCCACTTGCAGAGCATCTAAATGTGCCAGACACGGGGCGTACAAAGGAGAACAAAATAGACCTATTCATTCGCCCAACAAATAAATATTCATTGAGGGACTGCATGAGTCAGGCACTGTGACAGGACCTGGGGACATGTGTCCCTGCCCTCATGGAGCTCACGGTCTGGCAGGGGAGGGAGGTGAGCACTGAACAAGTGAATGGCGAGCTGTGGTCTGGGCTAGGAGGGAAGGGTGGGGTGCTAACAGAGGTTGACCAGGGCAGAGGAGGGATGGGCATGGTCACGGAAGGCCTCTCTGATATTTAAAGCACAACACAGAGCTATCACATAAAGAGCAAGAGGACGTGAGGGAGACCTGCGGGGACCTGGAGGAGGTGAGGTGAGGGAGGCAGGCAGGGCCAGGCCACTCAGGCCCTATTGGCCATGGTGCGCTAGGGCAATCCTCAGCCGCAGGGTGGTTGTGAGCAGAGAGGCGACAGGATCCATCTCATATCTTTCAATGGAAGTATTGCAATTCCCCTTTTACTGAGGAGGAAACTGAGGCCCAAGCTGTGACTAGAACAGCCCTCATCAGCCCTAGCTCAGCGACCTGCCTGGTTACGTCCAAAAGCCCTTCAAGCTCCAGCGGGTCGTGGCGCCTGTCTTGATCTTAACCCACACCACACCCAGGACTCCACCACGTGCAGCTGGGTGTCCAGCAAAGGTTTTCATGCCAACAGCATGTGCAAATGCACGCCCCCGTGCTACCTCCATCCCCCACAACCACTGAAGTTGACACCCATGCCAGTAACCACAGGTAAACGTGTTTCTCCCTGGGACACAGAGTTAAACACACAACCGCAGAGTTGTGTCTTGGGTCCAGAATGGAAGGGGCCGAGGTGCCAGGGATGACAAATCTCCCAAGAAGCCAGCTCGAAGCTCCCCCCAGAGACACCCCTCCCCAAAATAGGCAGAGAGGGTCAGGAACACCCGTGCAAACAGCTGATCTACAAAACCCGCACTGTGCCCACGGCTTTCCCCACCTCAGCCCTTTCTATTTTTATCAGGAGAGTGAGAGGGGGTTGCCAGGCGGGGCCATGCCGCTGTTTATGTCTGAAATTTGAAAAGATGCACAGTGTACTTGGGAGAAGGCGTTGCAGTTGAAGGAATTTCGGAGGAGAATTTCAAACCCGGCAGGGTGAATAGGTGCCTTGTGTTCTGGCTTTTAACGCTGGAAAAGCTGCGTTTCCAACCGAGGCAGGCAGAGGGGCCAGGGATGGGGAGAAAATGCCCACGTGTGAGATCTGCACAGGGAGTGAGACCCAGCCCACCTGGGCACAGGGCACGACTGATTTTCAGGCTGGGGGTGCTTTGGGAGGAACCCCTTCTGTCCTTCCAGTGTAATTTCTATTTACGTATCTCCCAGTGAATTCAGAGACTTCTCTTCTCTCCTTGCCTTGCCTGATTAGCCCCTGATTAGCCATTCTCTGCTCTGCATCTGTCATCTAGCTCCTCTCGATTGGTGAGTTTCGCTGAGTATTCATTTTCTCATGTATACATATTTGCACGTTAACGCTTTAAGTCACTCTAATTTGTCAACTTTCTGCTTCCTAATTACATTGTAAGTGTCCCTTTGATAGCTAGCCGTAGGCCTACTCTTTCTTTAGCACACACATGACTTAGACCTGGTGGAGGATTTTACTCTGTGGACACTACAGTGGGACCCATTGGTGCTAACCCTTCAGCTGTGTGAAATAGGAAGAAAGGTGACCTCCACCCGCAGCTGAATGAATTTCATCAAGTCTCTCCTCTCCCTTTCTACATCCTTCAAAGGTTGAACCGGCACCGACAGCTCTGTAGGGTCTAGCCCAGACCACGTGAAGCCTTTTTTAAGCTGGGGATCTTGGGAAGGCTGGGGTGACTTCTAAGGGGCCGGACATCTGACCCGATGTGGAACTTGCAGGTGGACCCAATCCCCAAGATCATAGTTGTTTGTCTCATTGCCTGGGTCTGGGAGTAGATGCCAAGAAGCTTTAGTAGCCTCGCAGAGGCCTATAGCTGCAAAATTGCAACAGTTTCAAAAATTCATTGGGTGCAAAGTCCTAAGAGCCACAAGATGCAGTTGTCATGCAGTTTAACTCTAACTCTTTGTCTGAGGAAAGTTCGTCTCTTGACAATGTCTACATTTCTTTTTCTCCAGAACCTCCTCATATGCGTTACTTTTCCTTGGGTGTGTGAGGGTCTCTGGCATTCCCTCCCCAGGTTTCTGGGTCTCTCTCTGTTTGTCTTACTATCCTTACATTTCTGTCCAGCAGCTTTCTGCCTCTCCTATTTTTCTCCAGCTTTCTGCCTCTCCTATTTTCTCCCTTAATTACAGTGTGCAATTAAAATATATTTGAGCATTTGTTGAACAGAATTTAATGCTCCTTGTTCTTATACCAAGCTGATCATTTCCCCGAACTCTGCACCCACATTCTCTCTGCCTGTTGGCCCCCTCCCCGGATGTCCCTCCACCTCTGAAAATCCAATTTGTCTACAACAAAACTCACTGTCTTTTCTCCCCAAGCCAGCCACTTCCCTGCTCCCATCTTCCCTGTTGCTGTCACAGGAACTCTGCATCTCCCAATCATTCAGGTTCAGAAGGTTAAGGCCACCCTTGATTCCTGTCCATTCCCACTGCCATCACCGTAATATCATCCCACCACCCGTAGATGCAATTTATGTACCCTGCGCTGTGTTAATACATACCATATTTTTAAAAAAATTGTTTTTGAGATAGGGTCTCACTCTGTCATCCAGGCTATATAGTACAGTGGCACGATCATAGCTCACTGCAGCCTGGAACTCCTGGGCTCAAGCCATCCTCCCACCTCAGCCTCCCAAAGTGCTGGGATTACAGGCGTGAGCTACCACACCCGGCCACATTTTAACTCTTCAATTAGTCTTCATTTGATTTTGCATAAAAATCTAGGTCTTTGGCTTCTCAAGGAAAACAACAACTACTACTACTACCACCACAACCACTACTACTACCACTACCACCACCACTACTACTACTACAGAAACAACACGATTTAACAACAAAGAGGCTGAGTTCATGAATGGCAACATTTAGCGGGAGCTGGGTAGTGGCTGCCCCTTTGGATGGGACATACACTCTCCGGTTTGCTCCCAACTTGAGTGAAGCAGGGCAGACAGAGGAGTAAACATGGGGAGATAATGGTTATACCAAGTTCAAAACCAGACAAAACTGATCCAGCAGCCAGGTCAGAATAGTGCTCTCCCTGGGTAGGGAGGGGTATGACCAGAGGGGCGCAAGGGACTCGAGTTCTAATGAGCTGGAAATGTTCTACACCCTAATCTGGGTTGTGATTACAATGGTGTTTCTATACATAAAAAATACATCAAGCTGTACACTTCAGATGTGCTTTATGTCCATTATATATTAATAAAGGAAAGGAAGGGAAAATGTTGGTACAGTACCTAGCTTAGTACCCAGCACATAGTAAGTGCCCAGTGAATGGTTGCTATTTTGGAAATTTTAAAGTACCTCTGGAGCCAGGCAGGCTGGGTTAGATCCCTGGTTCTACTCTGTAGCAACTATGTGAACCTGGGCAGCTTGCTGAGCTTTCCTGTCCTCAGTTTCTTCATCAATGAAATGGAGCTAACAAGAGTCCCTACCTCATAGAGTCATCGTGAGGTTTATTGAAGCAAGTAGCACAGGACCTGGCATATAGTAAGTGCTCAATAAATGTTACCCTAAAAGGAAGAAAATCCTGACACACGCTGCAACATGGATGAATCTCGAAGACATTATGCTAAATAAATAAACCAAACACAAACAGACAAATATTGTATGATTCACTTACATGAAGTACCTAGAGTAGTTAAATTCATAGAGACAGAAAGTAGAACGGTGGTTTCCAGGGGCCGGGGGAGGAGGGAAGGAGGAGTTTCTGTTTAACAGGTACAGAGTTTTACTTTGGGAAAAGGAAAAAAGTTCTAGAAATGGGTGGTGGTGATGGTTGCACAACAATATGAACATACTTAACCACACTGAACTGCACTCTTGAAATGATTTAAATGATGAATTCCATGTTACCTATATTTTACCACAATAAATAAGTAAATAAATATTACCGTGATGATGAGGCCCTGCTAGTCCACGAAGGAACCGACATTCCATTTTTCTGAACTTGAGAATTTGAGACTAGACAGAGTACTCTCAGCATTTTGGTAATGCCTGTTTTTAAATGACTATTTCAAGACTGTCATGCTAACAAGTAAATGTCCTAAGAATGAAAGGTAACCCAGTAAAATATTGTTTTCTCATTAATCTGCATTTTCTTCCCTTAAAGGAATTCTCACTAAAAAAACAAATACAACAACAGCTAAATGTCAAGAAAACTATTCCCCAGCACCGTAATATCAAACGAGTGCCAAGTTTTGTGGAGGAAGGTCATGTCTTAGCACGTCATTTTTAAGCCATGGAGTTGCTGCCTCTACCTCTTCTATGTCACTTCTAGCAAGTGCTTTTGGGACACCATTTTTGCTCATTTTATAAGTGTGTACGCGGTATCTATGTCACAGTGTGTGGAAGTCTCAGCAACAATTTTTCAGAATAACACAATGTTTATCCTGAAAGAAAATAAAAATGTCAAGGCCAATGTGGCAAAGGCTAAGTGGCCGGTCCCCGGAGACTCTGATGGCTGGATAAGGGAAAACACGAAGAGCCCGCTCGGGTCGGGGTGTGGGAGGCAGCCCCTTAGGATCTGGGGTGGGGGGAGAGAAGGGTGAGAGGCCCCCAAGGGCCTCAGGGCCGGAGCTGCCTGGGGAAGGGCACACTTCAGGCACTGCAAAGCCTAAATCCTCCGACCTCTGCTCTTACCCCAGACCTGCTTGGAAAGTGTTGTTTTTGATGATGACAATGCTGATGACGATGATGTAAATCAACACAGTAACACCCCACTCAGTGTCACTCACTGAGTATTCCCAACGGTAAACACACTAGTGAGCAATGAGTCAAATGCTTGCCATAAGTTCTCTCCTTTCATAAATGGCAGGGTTTTACTGAAAATAAGAACTGCTGTGGATTCCGAAAAAAAATTCAATCTGAAGCTTTGAGAAATGAGTTTCCTTAAACCTGCCCTTCCATTTCTGTGTCTTCAGTGACGCGGCACTTTCCTGTGTAGTACGTCATTATCCCACACGGACCTGTAGGGGCTGTAAGTGTTTCATTAACTTACCCCACGTTCTTTATTAGAACATTTCCCTCTTAGTTTGTCACTTGTACAGTGTTAAAGTAATAAAGCGGCACTTTTCAAATGTTCCACTAGTTCTCGGTAGACTCTACTGTAAGAAGGCTTTTCCATACCATGTTTCTATGGCCCTTTGCTCCCAAAAAGGATCATAATGTTCTCTATACTTATCACATATAGTATTTGTCATTGTCACACTCCCATGTGGTGGGTATGTTTAGCTACTTTTACAAACACAGAAGAGAACGTACTTACTCGAGGGCACCAAATTGCAGTGGCGGGGAGGGAAGAGAATGAACCATCCTTGCACCCTGAGCCAGATTGTTTGCTGGGTGCTGACATTCCATGTCTTATTTTAATTCTTACAGCAATTCCATGTGGTAGCTCCATTTTACAGATGTGAAAACCAAGACCGGAGAGGTTAGGAAACTGGCCCAAGCTCCCCATGCCAGCACTGGGATTCGTATCTGACACCATTGAACACACAGAGCACCTCCTCACTCCTCAGCTTGGTTTTGTTGCGTGAGATAGACAGGAACCCCTTTCGTGGTGGCCAGCATGAAAACGGACTGTTACTTTTGATCGTCTGCAAGTTTTAGTATCAACCAAGAGTGTGATGTAGCCCTGAAACCCAATAATCTTTGGCCACAGCAGTAGGAGTAGAATTTCCAAATCGTGAGAGAGAACAGTCATCTGGTTGCTCCCTGGTCAGTCCACAGCTGGGCTTGTGCATCCAATACTGGGCATTGCATTTTAGAGGGACAATCACAAATGGGGGTTTCCAGAAAGCAAGGGGTCCGGAAGCAAAATCCCTGGGAAACAGTTGAAGGACCTGTGAGGAGAGGCATGGAGGGGTGACATGAGAACCCTCCTGGACTAACTGGAGGCTGTTCTATAAAAATTAGACCACATGCTCACGCAGGGGCATTGCATGAATGCTTCAGAGGAATTCTGCAGACAACTGACAGCAGGACTTAGCAAGGTACTTACATGGTGTCCCCGTGTAAGGGGACAGGCACTCCACGGTGATACAGTTAGACAGACTGGAAGCCTGGCCATCCTCTAAGGGTCAGTTTAATGAAGGGAATGTTGATGCCAGCATCCAAGATGCCCCCCAACAGTCCCCATCCCCTGGTGTTCACACCCTTGTATGTCCCCTCCCAAATTAATTCAGGGCTGGCCCTGTGTGACCAGTATAATAAAGTGGAAATGACAGTGTGTGACTTCCAAAGCCAGGACATAGAAGCATTGCAGGTTCTATTTGGCCTCCGTATCGCTGGCTGTGGTGGAGGCCAGTTGCCGTGTGATGAGGATGCTCAAGCAGCTCCGCTGGGTGGCCGGTGTGGAGAACTGAGGCCACCTGCCAATCACAGGAGGGAGCCACCTTAGACATGGACCCCAAGCTTTCAGCTGACTGCAGCTGCAGCCAACATCTGACTGCAGCTTTGTGGGATAGTCCAGGCCAGAACTGCCTAGCTGAGCTTCTCCCAGATTCCTGATTCCTAGAACCGTGAGGGATATTAAGTGACTATTGTTGTTTTAAGCCACTAAGTTTTGGGGTGGCTTGTTATACAGCCATAGTAACTGGAATATGGAACCATGTCATGCTAGGAGGGCTGTCTCTACTGCTCTGCTCTAAAACTCAGCCCTAGGCTCAGTCCTGTGCAACACTTTTACGAACAGCCTGAATGAAGACACAGAAGTGGCACACCAATTAGCTTTGTAGAAAGTCCGCTGCTGGTGGGACTAGGAAACATGAGAATGACAGAACGAAGATCCAAGATGATCAGAAGTGGTGAGCCGAATTTATTAGGGTAATATTTAATAGAAGCAAAGATAAAGTCCCACACTTAGATTAGAAAAACCCATCGAACCAGGACAAGCCAGGGGAGACGTGGGTTGCATAGTAGTGCGTGTGGAAAGGAGGTATGAGTTGGCTGCACGCTCAGCATGAGTAATGATGAAGTTGTCAAAAAAGCACATAAATGTAGGCTGCATTACCAGAAGCACAGCACCCAGACAAAGGAGGTGAGCTCTCCTCTGGGCTGAGCATACTAACAGGAGGACTGTGTTCAGTTCTGAATCACCCTTTACGTGGGACACAGGGAGTCCAGACCTCATTTAAAAAGACTGGTAGGGGAGGGTAGAAGTCTGTTGATTGAGACAGGTGAGGAAGGACAGAAAGGAGTGAGGATGCCCAATCCAAAAGAAGAAGCAGGGAGAGATTTGAAAGCACTGATTTCAAATACAGAAAGATCTGTCACATGGCAGGAAGTCCGGGGACAGGATCTGGGGGTGGAAACGGGTCTGTTTTGTTCACTGCTGAATCCAGTGTTGGGCATGAGTAGGAGCTTCTGTGAAAGCTGAGAGCTACCTAAACACTAGATCCATGAGAAATTGGGACATGACCCTAGAAGGGGGTAAAACCCATGGGTGTGTCCAAGCAGAGTCTGATGCTCCACTTGAGGGGAAGGTCACGGAGAGGACTGACATACCGGATGAAGGGATGTCCTCAAAGTTCTCCAAGAGCCCTTCCCGGCTCTGAGATGCTCTCACTCTACAATTTTGTGATTGAACGAGTAGAACCTGCTGAATGATGTCGGCACAGTGCTTCTCGAACTTCACCAGGTATATGGAACATCTGCGGGATCTTGTTAAAATGCAGATTCTGATTCTGTAGTGGGGGGGGGACTGAGATTCTGCATTTCAAATAAGCTCCCAGCTGACACTGC
The DNA here is from genome assembly GCF_000956105.1 of Propithecus coquereli. NCBI lineage: Eukaryota > Metazoa > Chordata > Mammalia > Primates > Indriidae > Propithecus > Propithecus coquereli. Next base: position 11,960,305 of record NW_012144967.1, read on the forward strand.
TAGTCTGTAGACCGACTTCGAACAGCAAGAGGTTAGAACCTGCCAACCACAGCAGATTGGATCAGGCAGCCTGGAAAAGGCATTAAACAACTGTAAAGTATTCTAGCAGAGGAGCGATGACCAGCTCCAGAAATATTGCACAGGAACAGGAGGAGCATGTACATGCCACCAAGGGCCTTCTGACACTCACGTCCTTAGATTCTCTGATACGGTCTTTAAAGTGTCCCAACACTTTACCATCATCCTGGGTTGCCTGCATCCTTCAGGGGTAGGCAGTGTGGGGTCATACCAAGCTGTACGCGCATCCCATTCACTGCCTTGGTGGCCTCTGAGGCTCGGTTTCTTAGCAGTGTGTAAACGGGAATAATGTCCACCCGAGAGGCTGTTGTACCCACAGCATCTGACACATAATAGGCGCCCAGTATGTGTTTCTTGGCCTCTTTACAACACTGAATGATCAATAAAATGTGTTTCCTTCATTATAAAGATGAAGTGCCTAATTAATATTTGTCCTTGACTTGAACTGTCCTTCATTAACCTCACCTATCCTAGGATATACGTCAAACATGACCCCATTTTAGAAATGAGGTCTAGCTCTCTGGGAGGCCGAGGCGGGCAGATTGTTTGAGCTCAGGAGTTCGAAACCAGCCTGAGCAAGAGCGAGACCCCGTCTCTACTAAAATTAGAAAGAAATTAATTGGACAACTAAAAATACATAGAAAAAATTAGCCGAGCATGGTGGCACATGCCTGTAGTCCCAGCTACTCGGGAGGCTGAGGCAGGAGGATCGCTTGAGCCCAGGAGTTTGAGGTTGCTGTGAGCTAGGATGACGCCACGGCACTCTAGCCCAGGCAACACAGTGAGACTCTGTCTCAAAAAAAAAAAGAAATGAGGGCAATTTGTTCTCACCTACAACATCAGGCAAATACCGGCATGAGAAACCATGGCCCTTCCTGCTGGAATTTTAGGGATTGTTTTTTCTAGAAGGGTCATTTCCCCTGGTCCAGGCACTGAGGCCGGTAACTAATAAGATTTCATCTCATTTGCCTGCGAGGGAAGCCACTGTTTTCCCCTGAGGGGCTTTGGTCACCAGCGTTTCAGCAGCGCCCTAAGTGCTCTGAAATGCAGAGATCTGACTCAGTGAAGACGACAGACACAGGTAGAAAAGGGGTGAAGAATCACCAGTCAATGGGACACTTTAGCCACAGCTCCCAGAGGCAGGTGGGTGGGGAAAGCACTACTCCCCCTCCCCGGGGCTTCACTGCCCTGGACAGCGGAGGTGGGGCAGGGACTTGCAGAGAATGTGCTGGGCCAAGGCCAGTCCTGTCCCCAAGCAGAGCTAGCCAGTGTAGTGACCACACAATTCCAGAGGATTCCCCCTGAGGAAACCAAAGCACTTCAGTTCCTTTCAATCAAGGAACTGATTAAAGCTTGTTCTATTATCTCTGTAAGGGGCAGCCCCCACACATTCCACTTCTCTTCTCCATTCGGCCCGTCCTTGCCCAGCGAGAGGGTCAGGAAGCCTGCACCCTACTGACTGAGGCCACTACATCTTAGTGGGAAGCTCCGCCAGCTTCCTCCATAAGAACTCTGAAGGTCACCCCGGCAGCTTGGGTTCTCCAAAAGTGCTGTGGCTTCAGCAGCAGCTTGTGTTGCAGAGAGCACGACCTTGGGTTCGAATTTGGACCCCACCTTTAGTAGGTAACTCCAACACTTTCTGAGCCTCATTTTCACATCTTTGAGGAGGGGCGGGGGCCGGGGGGGAGGTGCTTGTGTTATTTACCTTGTTGAGCTCTTTGGAAAAATTAAATAAAATATTAATGTATGTTACACAACTGGCTCATAGTCAAAAGCTGTTAGTTCTTTTACTCTTTTTCCTGGAAACAAGATTATTCAAGAATGTCACAGAAGTACTGGAGCTATAGAGGTACCGGAGGATTCTTGCTTCATCCTAGATGTCCTTGGTCTCTCCCGGGGATTTTGAAGACTCTCGGCCTTTTGCCCTGAGACTGCCAGCTCCCGGTCCACCTCCAAGGCGGCCGCCTTACCTCCTCCCTCCGCGCCCCCTGCCATCCCGGTGTACCCCACCCCCAAAAAACTTTCAGCCTGCTCCTCAGTAAGGGTCCTGCCAAACCGTGGCCCGAGAGAGAGGGGCCGCGCCCTCCCTCGGTCGCGTCCTGCCCGGCCTCAACGGCAGACCCCGCCCGGCGCCGCGGAGACCCGTCCAGCCGCGGGGTCCGGCCGCTCGGGGTGCTCCGAGGGTGCAGCCCTCCGGGCCCCTCCGACTGCGGAGCTGCCGACCGCAATGCAGACGCTGGCCCTCCAGCCCTCCTCGCGCCGCCTTCCTCCCGCCGGCCCCGGAGCTGCCGGCTCCGCGCCGCCGCGGGGAGCGCTCCTCCCGCGCCCTGCGCGCCCGGCGGCTTCCGTCTCTACTGCTCTGCTCTAAAACTCAGCCCTAG
>NW_012144967.1:11962989-12005028 GCF_000956105.1 Propithecus coquereli
TCTCTCTCTCCGCGCCCTCGCCGGCCGCATCTCGCGCGGGTGCCAGGGGGCTCCGGGCACGTTTCGGTGTCCCTTCCCTCAGCCAGCGGAGACTCCGCCACACAGCCGCTGCCGCTGCGGCCACCGCCCGAGGGGACCTGCGGAGAGCACGCCGGCAGGAGGAGGGGTGCGCCGCGGTGCGCAGCGCCCGCACGGAGCGTCGCCCCGGCCGCGCAGCGAGACCCGGGCCTCCCGGCCCCCGGAGCCCCCAGCCGCCTCGATAGGCGTGTGGGACTGAAGTTCTTGGAGCAGGCAGTCCAACTCTTCAAGGTAACTGTCTCCGTCCCTCCAGAGACGCTCTCCCAGGGCGCCCGGCCAGCCAGGAGCGGGCTGAGGTGGCCGCCTCTGTGCCGCCCTGGACATGTGTGTGCCGGGGGCTGCCCACACCCACCGGCTGCGTCCGCGGTGGAGTTGAGCAAACTTTCGGTCTGTTGCAGACTCAGAGTGAATGGGGCGAAGGAACACGTGAGGAGGGGCGCTTATCTCCCAGTCCCCCAGGATTAAGGAACAAGAGAGCCTTTACTCCAAACTCTTGTGTGCTTTCAAGTCCTAGGGTCTGGAAGGACCCACAGCTGACAGAATAGCGGCTTTAGAGTTGAGGAAACGTGGGTTCGAATCCCCGCCGTGCTACTTTTGAGCTGGAAGAGATGCTTCATCTTCCTGAGCCTGGGCCTGCCCTCTGTCCTCAGGGAAGGGGAGGCCTCCCGGGCAGGCATAAATGAAATGAGGTAGACAGTATGTCAGGTACACAGCAGGTGCCTAAGCTGAGACTGAGACAGACCGTTGGTCCCGCTTCCTTGGCTACTTGGCTTACTCCAGGGGCCACAGTGTACCTAAAGAGGTGGAGGGAAGCCCAGAGATTGGCAGAACGTGGGACAGGGCCAGCGAACTGCCGGCAAGGGAGGTCAGTGCTCTGAACATGCCGGTGTCCACCGAGAGGCGTTTCTCAAGGAAGAACGAGGAGGGGAGATGAGGACACATGACCACGGGCGGTGTTTCCAGCTCTGGGTTCCTCTGCCAATGAAGCCAATGCTGGTGGAGCAGGAACCCTTTCCAACCCTGGGGTTGGGTTGGAGGCTGCAAATGTGTCAACTGAGCCCACATTCTAGGCAGAGCAAGCTGTGGGGGTGGGGGCCTGTCTCCGGTTGGGGGACAGGATCCAACCCAAACTTTTCCATCATTATCCTGCTTCCAGTCTGTGAGCTGTGTTAAGACAGGATTCTACTAGGGTTTCACCATTAAGAAGCTCCAGTTCCTACATTTTGATTGATGGGTAAATTCCATTTCTGTGGGGGTGGCTGCCAGGAGGAGAAGGAGGAAGATACCATGCTGAATTGGGTTAGCATGGTGTTTCGTCCTGGGTGCTGCAGTGGGTGGGTGTCTGGCAGTTTAGGGCGAACTCTGGATCTTGGAAACACACTCATCTCATCTCAAGAGGAGGGCAAGCGAACCCAAAAAGGTGCAATGGCTTTCTAAAGTCACTCTCTGACTTGGGGCAGGACTAGAGTCTAGGTGATGCCACAGTCAATCCCTCATCCTGATTTGAGAGTCCAGAAGTCTGTACTCTAATCCTCATCTCTCTTCCTTGCCTTTCTGGTTGCCATGGACAAGGAGCGATGGGGCTGCCCGCGTCCTGGGCTAGGCGGTTTGGGAGGCACTGTGGGGATAGACGGCAGAGTTGGCTTGTCATCGCGGAGTCCAGGGGCCAAAGGGGATGACAAGCCGGAGGCTTGCTGAGGGTGGGAGCGTTGGGGGACGGGGAGGGCAGTATTTCTAACCTGAAGGAAAAACTTACAGAACGAAAGATCTCCCAGTTTTAAAAGTTTCAGATTAAATTATCAAAAGGCAGAAGGTATCTCTCAGAGGAATGCTGGAATTCCTCAGGTTATGCGGAGCTGTGTTTAATTTAGACGTACTCATGTATAGATTCTAGCGCTGCAGGATGTTCATTCATTCCCCACTATCTACTGAGCGCCACCTAGGTGCCAGGCTCTGTGCTCAGTGCTGGCCCACGGCGGATACTCGATAAACAGTAACTGTGAGGTGACCCAAGCAGAGGGCTCAGCACCGGCACTGCTGCTGGGCAAGTACTCAATAACTGTTTGGTATTATTACTACTATTATTATTATTATCAGTTCTAATAGTAAGTAGAAGTTTTTCTTTTCCTAGAATTTGCAGTGCAAATTGTACTTAAATGGGGATTCTTGATTTAATGTTTGAAAGCCCTCATCGCGCGCAGGCCCACCTCTTGCCCCTCCTCCCCATCTCACATGCGCACCCCATCCCAGGTGGCTCCTGACCCCTGCATGCCAAGGTGCTGCGCTCTCCCTCCTCTGAGAGAGAGCTCACCTCCTGCGATGGCGGGGAAGAGCCGGGAAGACGGGCAGCCTGGCGTGCAAGGCAGACCTGGGCTCGAATCCCAGCTCAGCCACTTACTGGCTACATGACTTAGATGAGGTTACTGAGCCTCCCTTTCCTCTTCTCTAAAGTCAAGATTTTCTAGATCCCCAGTAGGGGATTTTTGTGGGGATTAAAAGACACAATGTGGGTGCCTTGTCCAGCTGTCAGCGGGCACCACAAACCTTAATTCCTTTCCTCTAATGGCTCCTAGGTCCCCTTGGGATCACAAACCCTAAGTTCAGGCTAGTACCAATTTTGAATATTCTGTCTTGGTTGGAAGACTGCGTGTCCCAACTTTTGGTGTGATTTTTTAATGATGTCTTCTAGAACTGGGTCCCTCCCAAGGCCCATCTTATTGGGCACTTAGACCTCAGCTGAGCAGAGGAAGCCCTGCTTGGAGTCCCACTGCTGGTCTCTCTCTGCTCCTGCAGGAGTGTCTAGCAAGGATTTGTGCCGCTGCAGGTTGAGAAACAAATTTAGTGGGGGTTTTAATGAAATAGGAAGAATAGGTAACCTCATGGTGCCTCCCACCTAGTATGTAAGGGTAAGTATTATTTCCAGAAACTTGTATTTCCGTTCTATATTTTATAGCCCTCAATGAGGGTATGTGTGTTTATAATATAAATGTATCTATGAAAATATATACAAATTTTATATTTGTATCTTTTTTTTTTTTTTAACTTCGGGTTGGATTGCAGTCAAAAAAGTTTGTAAGACTCTGGTCCCGATGATGTTTCTCTCTCTGAGGACTTCCTGCCCCAGGGCTCCAGGTGGTAGGCTCTGGGGCATTCTTGCTGCCACTGTACCGACACCTGGACTGGACAGTGAAGGGTCCTGGGGTGGATGCTGGGGGTGAGAGGAAAGGCAGTTCAAGGAAGAGGACCCAGAATCAGAGAGGAAGAAGGGGTGGAGGACAGGTCTGCTTATGAGTGGACCAGGGGAGGGCACAGAGCCAGCCCTGCCCTGGGAAAGGGGTCTGAGAGTGGGGGCACATCTTGGAAACAGGAGCCTTCCTCTCCCGCTATCACCAGGGCCCGGCCCCGCCGCAGTCTAGGCCCTGACGGGAGCTTGGCTGCTGGCCTCTTAACTTAACTAAGCCCTGTTCAGTGGGGTAAAGGGGCCCATCTCTGTGGCGTCTCTCCTAGGGTGGCTGCCCCCTTCCCCTAGAGCCAACGGGACGCAGGCATCCCTGCGAGGGAGGGGTCGGTTGGAGATGCAGTCTGCAACAGAGGGGAGGGCCGGGCAGTGGGCAGGGCCCGGGAGGGCTGGATGGAGAAGCCAGAGTGCAAGCAAGAGGAGGACCAGGGAGAGGGGGAGTTTGTAAGGAAAACGGTAAAACGGTTCCTTTTTTCAAAAGTTGAATCCAGGGCAAGAACGGAAACGGTGGAGTTTACTTTTAAAAACTCAGAGCCTCCTTGTAAGCAGCCGAGTGTGTGTGTGTGTGTGTGTGTGTGTGTGTGTGTGTGCTGGGAGGGCGGGTCCTGCGGACTGGCCTGGCCTGTGAGAGGTGACTTCTCTCCCTCTCAATAGCCTTACAGTGTATCCTAAAGAAGCTTTTTGTTAAACTCATGAATAGGTGGATTTGGGCATCACGATTTGGATATTTGGTTACCTTTGAGGTTACATGTTTTTCCTTTTAAGACGTACGCTCAAAAAAGGAGCTACCTCTGCTGTGTAGGGTCGCTATTTGAGGGGAAAGGGGTTGCCTGTCTCTCTGTAATTGATTGACTTCAGGGGGGAGGGTAAGAAGGAGAAACACAGGACTGGGCGTGTCTGCAGTGCCTGGCCTGAGCGACTGCCCCTCCTCCACCCCTGCTCTCGGCAGTCCCAGACCACGGATGCCCAGGGCCTTCAGGGCCGGTGATGGCACAAAGGGGACCCAGGCCCAGAGAGGGAAAGGACTGTGCCCCAGACCACCCCAGAGTAGGCTGGTAAGGATGATGTGGACAGGAATCCAGACCTTCGGGGCCCTCGTCCCAGAGCATGCCGTGCTCACAGAGACCACTCATTCATTCATCCACGCGTCATTCTTTCAGCAGCACTTGCTGCGTGCCAGATACCGTGCTAGCTGCGGGTAACACGGCAGCAAATAAATCCACTCTCCCTTCTGCCCTCTGCCTACTCACAGTCTGATGGGGAAGACAGGCTGCAACTGACACTGACCCTTCATTTCTATGAGGCAGTGGTTCTCAACTGGGGACTACTTTGCACCCCTGGGAACATTTGGCCATGACTGGAGACGTTTTTATTGTCACCATGGGAGAGTGGGATGCTACTAGCATCGAGTGGGTAGAGGCCAGGGATGCGGCTAAGCATCACTGTACGGGGAAGCACCCTCCCACACACATGCAAAGTAGAGAATTATCTGGCCCAAAATGTCGAGGGTGCCCAGGTTGAGGAACCCTGCTCCAGACCTTCATTCGGTTACTGGACCGGGCCACCCCCATCTGTGGATAGGGGGCCAGAGGGAGGGTTTGGTAGACGACAAATGCGAAGAAAAAAACAACAGGCAGGGCCACAGTGGTGAAGTAGAAAGAACGCGGGCTTTGGTGGCCCAGATCTAGGCTGTGTGCCCTTGGGCGAGTCAGTCATCCTATCTGGGCCTCAGCCTCTGCATCTGTGAAATGGACTGGCCGGGCAGTTGTGAGGGCTCAAGATAAAGCAGATAAAGGACCTAGCACCAAGTAGGTCTACAATAAAATGGCAGCTGTTGTTATTATCTTTGAGGGTTTTAAAGGTTCCAGTATGGAAAATTACAGCATCAACAGGTTCAGTCATGTGATCATGAAGCCAAAGAAGATTGTTGTTTGGGGCAGGGTTGCCATAGCAATCCCTTCTGCTGGGCGGGGCAGTGGGTGATGTCAGCATCTCCCCCACACACAACTCTCAGCAAGGAGTCGAAGTGGGGAGGGTGTGCTCCGGCGGGGAGCCCGCTGGGCGCTGCCCTCCAGTGTGTGCAGTGGAAGAGCACTGTGCTGGGAGTCACATGAACTGGGCACTGAGTGGCTGCATGACCGAGGGGAAACTGCTTCATCTCTCAGCCTCGGGTTCCTGATCTACACGGATCAGGATACTAAGGCCTGTCCCAGGCCAAGATCTGGTGAGATCCCACTGCCCGTGAATGTCCCTTGTGGGGGTGCCTTAAAGCCAATGCAGAGACCTTTTGTGTCTGGCGTGCACTGTACCTAACCCAGTGCCAGGCACACACACCAGGCTAGTTGAGTGAATGAGCCAATGAACAGACCAGTCTTGACAAGAACACCATACTACCCGGATGGGTAATCCATAACTTTGCCACTCCTCCATCCCTCGCAAGCCCCCCAGGATTCGGGGTGGTTCCCAGTAAGTGCCAGGTCAGGTTACAACACCCAGACAACAGCGTCCTCTAGAGGGCACAGTGGACATAGCAACTGCACGGTGACAGTGCCAAGGGTTGGGGGTCGTCAGAGCTGAAGAAAGCCCAGCTACAGAAAGAGAACCAAATCAGGATCAGGAACCAGAGACTTATCTCAACGCAGGCATGTCATTGAACACCTCCACTTTCTTACCTGTAAAATGGAGTTGAGGTCACGGTAAATTAGGCCTGACTGAAAGCCGCTAGCCAAAGGGGTGGATTTGGGTAAATCGTCAAACTTCCCTGAGCGTCTGTTTCATAGAGTCAGAAAACGCAGGCAGAAAGGGATTGAGGGGTTGCCACACCGCCATCTTCATTGTGCAGATGGGGAGGCTGAGTCCAGAGGGGGAGGGCGCTTGGATGGGGGCACAGGCTGCTCTGGGCAGGGCCACCGCCTGCCACCCAGGCTTCCAAGAGGCTCCTCCCCTCTCACAGCAAGTCCCACGCAAGCCAGTAAAAGGAGGCATCAGATCGCAGAAACACTGTGCCATCCAATCAGAACCTGAGGGTGGACAGATTTGGTCCTAGGGCCACCCATTGTTCACCTGTGGGACATCTTCTGGCTCTGTCCCTCCATGTCCTCACCAGTTCCAGGGCTGCTTTTGGGGGAAAAAACCTTCCTAAGAGAAAAGTCCAAGGCAAGGGGGAACCCAGCCTCCCACCGCCCTCAGGGAACCTGGCTTCCTTGTCCCAACTGCAACCTCGGATCTGGTGTAGGGGGATTTTTCCCGGCAAAGTCTGGACCCTTGGCCTGACCTTCGCCCCACTCCTTCCCTCCCCCACCAGGTGCTCCTTCCCTCCACCAGCCTCTCACTTCCACCTGCGCGTCCAGATGGCTCAGGGGGACACCTGGATTTCACCATGACTCAGGGACATAGTGATGTTTCTTAGCTTTACAAGACACTGAAAAAAGGGCCTGGAGGTTGTCACTGGACGTAGACTTCAGTCCCTAGAGTTAGAAGCATCTGAGGAGCTTTTGAGAAATGCAGGTGCCTGAGCCTTAATGTGCCCCAAGAGATTCTGCCTCAGTGAGACGGGGAGGCGGGAAATCTGTGTTTTTCACAACCACCCCAGGTGATTCCTATGGGGTCTGGTTTGCGAGCCCCTACTCTAAAGCCCAGAGCAGTTCCTCCAGGCGCTGCGGGTTCCAAGCTCTTCTCTCCAGTCCTACATCTTGGGTCACTGGCCCTCCCCTCCCCAAAGGCAGAACTACGGCCTCTGCCCCCAGTTTGTCCTTTAGGGGAGTGAGAAGGTCAAGGCCTGCTTCCCCTGCCTCCTCTTTCCTGTCTGAGACAGGGGCCCTGCTTCCAGCATAGCTGTTCTTGACTTTGGACTGAAGCACAATCGTGCCTAGGAGCGAGGCCCAGGACCCCAAGGTGGGTTCTGCAGAACATGCCGTCCAAGCTCAGCAATAGGCATGGCACGTAGAAAGGGTCTCCGCCCCCAGAAACTCAGGGTTAAACAAAATTAAATGGGCCCATTTCCTGCAGGGTTTCTCAATATACTGATGGACTTTGGAAATCTCCATCAAATTTCTCAAATTGAATTTACCAGGGAGCTCTTTTTCCCTGTAGCAGACTGAGGGACTGTAGTGTAGAGAGATGCAGATCCAGGCAATGGGCCAGGTCGATGCTGCAGCAGGAATGAGGTGGGGGCACCAGGGCCAAGGGGCAAGCCCCGGGAAGGGGGAGACCCTACCAGTAGGGCTTAAAATCCCAAATCTCAAGCACAGTCACTGAGCCAGCGAGCCAAGCCGGCTCTACCTGACCCCCTCCCCGGCCCCCCAACCCCCCCTTCCACCGCACACCTGCAACCTTCCTTTAAAGGTTGGCCATGCTGGATGCTCCTTTTAGTTCTATTTTTCTGGATTTAAAAGACGTGAGGAGAGAGGTGGAGCATTCAGTGTGGCTTACCAGGGCAGAGTGGCGCCCCTTCAGCCGATTGCCGCCTCTGGACGTGTTGTCTATGCAAGCCTGGCTGTCCCAGTCCCTGTGTGAGCTGCAGGTCTAACCCTGTATGTTCTGCTCGCTTGTTGGGCAACTCCAGGGGGTGCCAGTCTGAACAGCACCCTCAGCGGGTGAACGGTGGCCCCTGGAGCTGAGCAAAGAGGTGCCCTGTCTGCATGCTTGCCTCTGCCCCCCATCCTCATCCTCGCCCATGGGCATCGCCCCCACTCCAGGCCCAAGGGCCCAGCCACAGGGCTTCTTCACCCCTCCCTGGGCCATCCATCCCCCTAAAGCAGCCTCCTTCTGGGATTCCTACTGGTTTCTTAAAGGCAACCCACGCAGGCTTCTGCTACGACTTGTTTATTAATGTTTTGCAGAGATGGCCCCTGGCTTGAAGGCCCTGATTGCTTGGATTGCCTTCACACCCGCTCCTGCGGGGGAGGAGTGTCCCACTCAGACCCTCCCCTCTGCCCTCCTCTCGGGGAGCTCCATCTGCCATCGAGTGACTCAGAGGCTCAGGGTTTATCTATGGTGGGGTCAGCATGACTTGTATATACCAGATAAGGCTCTGACAACCGTCAGTGGCTGGAAAATGGGAATCCCACCCCCTCCTTAGTCGCAGCAAGCAGTGTGTGGAGTGACTGCTCTCAGATGCAAGTAGCAAGATCAAGATTATTTGCACATCCCTCTCAGCTCTCTGGGGACTGCAGAGGCTCTTAGAAGACCTTAGAGATGGTCCAGTCGTGCTTAGAATCAAGCCCAGTCCCCTTCTTTGGCCTGTAGGCCCTAGAGCTGACTGGTGTCCCCTCCTCCCCATCACTCTCCGGCCAGTGGCCTCCCACTTCCTTCCCACCTCAGGGCCTTTGCACTCTCTGTCCCCTGCCTGGATGTTCTTCTCGTAGGGCTTTGCATGGCTGGTTTATTCTGGTCTTTCAGGTTCAAATGTCGCCTCCTCCAGGAAGCTTTTTTTGCCCACCCCAGCCCCTGGCCACCCTTTGTTACATTTTCTTTTAGCTTATCATTGTCTGGAAGCATCTGGTTGCTTGGTTTCCATGGCGGCTGTCTGCCCCTCGCCGCTCCACCAAGAACAAAAACTTCATGGACTGGAGACAGGAGCCCCGTCTGCCTTGCCCACTGTGTGTCCAGCGCCCAGGAATGCTTGGCACACAGGAGGTGCTCAGGACAAGTCTGCGGGCTGGACAAATAACTTAAGCCCAGTGCTTTTCAAACCATGCTCCAGGGAGTCTGGGGGTGGTCTATGACACCCTACAGGAGCCAGAGTGGAGGGTCAGGAGGGGCACAGCTAGCGATTCAGGGTCTCATCATAGACAAGAAAACTGGGACCCAGAAAAGAATATGCCTTCACCTTGGCCATGGCTCAGGGACTCTGCACAGTCAGAACGGCCACCACCTGGGCCAGCTCACGCTCAACCACCAGAGGGAGGAACCAATGACCCAACTGAAGAGAGGGATGGCCACTGCCATATGCCAGCCCCTCATCTTCCCAGCTTCCCTTAGTAGACATCATGGGGGAGCCACTGCCTTTAGGAATAAATTTACATTTTTAGTTCCTTCCACCTTTGGAGCCTCAAGTTCTGTCACTGGACTACCCAGCAGGCACCGTGGGCCATCTTTCCTCTCGTTCCCTTTACAGCCTTCGAGCCGCAGGGTCCCAGCACCTCTGTTGCAGGGTAGGATGCCGGCCAGGCACTGGGGACGGGACGGAGAATAACAGGTGGTGTCCCTGGCCACCCGGAGTCTTCACAACGGGGGGACCTCAGTGGGCACCTCCCCTCAGCCATCACTGTCCACCCTGAGTGACACCTCACCTCCACCCCCGGGGGGTGCTTCCTGAACCTCCAGTTCCGTCTTGTCTTTGCTCAGTTGTGCTGGTGACTCTAGCACATTGTCACCAACATTTTTATTCCCAGCTCAGGAAGGTCACATCCAGCACTTGGGCTCACAAAAGGACCCATTAGGCCATTGTCTTCTGAGAGCGGGTCAGGTCGCAGGGCTCCAAGTCCAGTTTGGTCGCTTCATCAGCAGCATGACCTTGACAGAGCGGATTAGTCTTGCTGTGCCTCAGTGTCCTTATCTGTGAATTGAGTATAATGACTCTCACCCTACAGGTCTGTGGGGAGGGTAAAATGAGATAATGTAGCTAAACCACGGTACCTCACACAGAGCAGGCACTCTCCAAGCAGTAGCTGCTGTTGACTAAGAATATCCCCAGACCGGTTCCTGGCATCTCTGAACCTGACATTTTGATAGGTGATCCTGTCTTAGCTGTGACTGCCTCCTTTTGCCCAAAATGAAGTTCCTCAGCTGCTTTCCTTCCCATTTATGCTCTTAAGATAGTCGCACCATCTCTCAGCAGAAAGGGACCTCAGGAATGTGAGAAGAGCCACATGTTGTCTACCTGTTCAGCTAGGGGACAGGGCAGATGACGAAAGCCAGGTCTGGTTCCTGATAGGCCTGGTAGCCACAGCGGGCCCTGTTGTGCCCAGGGCTCCCACATGCATGACTCCAGAGGGTGCCATTCCATCATGGTCCATGTGAATAGAGGCCCGTGGAACTGTGCAGTGCACGGCCTTCGCAATTTTACATGTCAGCGCTGATCGTACCCCGCTCCTTCAACCATTCTGTGGGACCACAGTACAGACGCTACACTACAAAGGACGCGTGAGCAAGAATCCCTCTTCAGGTGTTCTGACTGGCAGCCAGCGTGGCCCTGCCATCAGGAGGGATATGAGGGTGGGGGCTGGCGCAGGAGTGGGAGCTGCCTCCGTCCTCCTCTCCTGGGACGGGCAGTGGAGAATTCTCAATGCACCAGAAGAACCTCTGATGGTTCTGAGCAGGTTAAGGCAGCTGAACAGACTTGGTTCTGGCTCTGGCTGAAACTCTGGTCTTTCTTGTCCTATGTGTACCTTAGAAGAAAAGTTGCATTGAGTGCGGACAGGACAGAAACTTTGAAAAAACTTTCACTTCTGGGATTTTTCCTTAATAAATGGCAGGATGTGGGATATGGTTCTCTCTTCTCCTGGTTCTGTTGGAAATAGAGAAATTGTGTATCAGTGGGGATGGAAGGGAGATGGAGAGGCCAGACCAAGGCCAGGAAGCCAGACCAAGAAAGTCACAAAGGATTCAAAGCAGAAGGGCAGATGAGAAAGATCTAGAAAGATCCATCAAGAACAATCCCAAGGACCGGGCGCAGTGGCTCACACCTGTAATCCTAGCACTCTGGGAGGCCAAATCTCTTGAGTTCAGGAGTCTGAGACCAGCCTGAGCAAAAGCAAGATCATGTCTCTACTAAAAACAGAAAAAATTAGCCAGGTGTCATGGTGCACGGCTATCGTCCCAGCTACTCGGGAGACTGAGGCAGGAGGATCACTTGAGCCCAGGAGTTTGAGGTTGCTGTGAGCTAAGCTGATGCCATGGCACTCTAGCTGGGGTGACAGAGTGAGACTCTGTCTAAAAAAATAAAAAGTAAAGGAAAATAACAATCCCAAGACATGAAATGTTCTGTCTCCACTGAGAAAAGACAAAAGGAGAGATTTAGATTAAACATAAGAAATAGCTTTCCAAAAAATGCTAAGTGACCTGGAGGTTGACTGCCACGTGAGATTGAGGAATCTCCTTTATTAAGAAGTTTTTAAACGTGTAGTGGCATTATAATAAAAAGTTACCCTTTGTATTGAATTTGTTTCCTAGGGCTGCTGCAACAAAGTGCCACAAGCTGGGTGGCTTAACACAACAGAAATTTATTGTCTCAGTTGTGGAGGTGAGAAATCTAAAATCAAGGTACCGACAGGGCCATGCTGCCCCTGAAATCTGTAGGGAGAATCCTTCCTGGCCTCTTCCTAGCTTCTGGTCATAGCTGTCAATCTTTGGGATTCCTTGGCTTGTAGCTGCTTCACTCCAGTCTCTGCCTCTGTTGTCACTTGGCGTCCTGCCTGTGTCTGTGTCTGTGTCTTCACATGGCCATCTTCCCCTCTGATAAGGACACCAGTCATCTTGGGTTAAGGGCCCATCCTAATGACCTCATCTTAACTTGACTACATCTGCAAAGACCCTGTTCCCAAATAAGGTCACATTCACAGGTGCTGGGAGTTAGGGCTTAAACACATCTTTTTGTGGTGGGAAGGGCTCGATTCAATATATAACACCCTTTATCAACTTGCTGCTGTGTCTTAGACCTGTGCTTCATCTGAGAGATTTAAAGGAAGTTGTATCAGGCAGACAGATTAAACAAATGATGCACTCTCCCATCGCTCAACGCTTTAATGCTAACCGGCTACCGGGCAAGTTAGGTAGGAAGGATGTAAATGCTCTTGCATGATCTGAGCTGAGCTCCCTGTGCACACACACTTTACACTGAAGCAGCAGAAAGTTCTGTGAAGTGGGACTAATTATCCCACTTCTATAGATGATGAAATTGAAGCATCGCTGGTAAGCAGTAGGGCCCGGACTTGAACTCATGACTGTCTGATGCCAAAGCTCATGGCTGCCTGGCTATTTCATGCACTACGCTCACAGAGAAGGTGAATTTCTCACTCTTAACCCTGACCTCTAGCATAAGAAACAGAAGCAAAGAGGCCTCTCACCTGGTCTGGGCCCCACCGGTCACAGTGTGTATGTAAAGGCCTGTTTATTCCTGCTCAGCACGCCGAAGAATTCGTGTGGATTCCTTTGGCTTAGGGTCAGGGCCACCCTCAGGAGACAGAGGCCGTGAGCTGGAAAGACCCTGGGCCCAGAATCTGTTGAACACGGGGACAGAAGAAAATTCTGTTTCCCAGCAGATTTGTGAGAGTTTGAACACATAGCTTACTTTCTGCCCGACTGAGACACTTACCCGCCCCCCAATACCGCCAGCAGACTGCCACCTCGGTCACTGGGGTGACCAGTCATTGGCTTTGACACACAAAGTCCAGTTCTCCTGATGGCCTGCCAGGGCTGGAGTTTATTTTCTCCTGTGATTGTCTTGAATGTAGATTTTTTTAAAGGATACAAAATTTTACTTTATTTTTAGAAACATTTTTCCTTAAAACAAAAAAAAGTAATAAAGGACATCATAGAAAGTTTAGGAAATAGAAATGCTCAACATGGAAAAAAAATCTACTATAAACTTACTACCCAAAGAAAACCAGAATTAAGTTTCTGCCTGTCTCTCTAGTTTTCTTTTCCATGAATAGATATATAGAAAAGTAGAATGGAATTGTCTTTTTACATATTATTTTGCAGCTTGCTTTTTTTTTGCTTATGGGATAGCATGAACATGTTTCCAAGTCAGTAACAATTTTGCATACGTCAATGTTCTATGTGCCGGGCTCTATACTAGACACAGTAGGGGATAGAAAAGAAGGAATAGAAGTTTTCCCTGCTCTCAAGGAGCTCAGCCTAGGTAGGAAAGAGACATGCGTGCAATTAAAACCACTTGCAGGATGATGCAGAGAGCCCCAGCTCTTTGCCCCAGCACTGCAGCTGACAGTGCAACTGTGGGTGAATTTTTCCATCAGGGAAAATCAGCACAGCTGCTCCACCAAGTTCGAATGGGTTTAAGGCTTAACTCCAGCACAGCGTCATGTCATTGAGGAGAGAACACTTCAGTGAGACACTCTGCAGGTGCTGTTCCTGATGGGTGTGTGTCCCTCGTGCGCCAGAGACAACAGACTCAAATTTTCTATTCCCAGAGTTGGCCTCAATTCGCTTGTTCTTCTCATGGCGTAGCATCCTGAGACACCAAGCGGGTGTCTGGCATTTGATGATATGTATTTCTCACACGACATGTCCCTTGTAACAAGCCAACCAATTCATTTGCTGCTCAGATGAAGAATCAATAGTCCGACCCAGCAATGGAGGAAGGATGGTTGTGTTGGACTCACTGGGAGATAGCAGGGGGGTCTCCAACATGGTGCCTTCCTAAGAGATTTTCAAGGGAAATTTTGATCATACCTGGTTTCTGCCTTGTGTGGGCTCTAGAGCCTAACCCCATGAAGATACAGTTCCTCTGTGGAGTGTGTGAAGGAGTCTTAGGTTGCTGAGGCAATGTAGTACCTGGGAGGACCCTGTACATGTGAAGGCTTCCTTGGATATGTAAAGCACTCCAGAAAAAAAAAAGGAATGTGTTCAACTGGAATAGCACATAAAGGTATCTAGATACTGTGTTGGATAGGGCTGGTGATCTCTCTCCTCAAAAGCAAAGATAGTAGTCAGATGCATAGAGACAGAAAGTAGAATGGCAGTTGCCAGGGGCAGGGAGAAGAGAGAAGTGGGGGCTTATTGTTAAACGGGTGTAGAGTTTCAGTTCTGCAAGACGAAAAGAGTTCTGGAGATGGATGTAGTGATAGTTGCACAATAATGTGAATACTTAATGCCGCTAAACTATACACTTAAAAATGGTTAAGATGGCACCTTTATGTTATGTTTATTTGACCACAATTTAGGAGAGAAAAAGAGTCAAATTTTAAAAGTCAGGAAAGGTAGCTAACTGCAAGGAAGCAAAAGGCGGCAGAGAGCCTGAGTCCCTAGAAGGCACTCTCGGGAAAGCAGCTGCCCTGGCACCCTGTTGGGAGGCTATTAGGCAGTACAATCCCGCCAGCCTCGCAGGGGACAGTCACACAGCAGGGAGGGCTGGCAGAGAGCTGGGGACATGCCAGAGACAGCTGGAAAGGGAGGAAGCCGAGGGGGAGGCAACGCCATGTCAATGTTTGCAGCCCTCTGCTGACCTGGGACAAGTTGGGAGTCGGAGCGGGTCTGGGAGGGGCGCGGAGAGCAAGTTTTGCCTCTCCTGGGGTTCGAAGCCTTTTCCTGTAGCCCAGGGGTGCCTTGGTCCTTTGAGTCCAACTTTGAAGCTGAACCCGCTCCGTGTGCAGAGCCCTCGTGCAGCAGGCACCCCGCAATGTCTGCGACTCGCATCCGCGATTTAATAAAGCTGCAGACAGATTGTCAGAGGCCTTTTGATGAGTAGAACAGACCTCGGGGGATGCCGTCTTCAGTGCCCTACACCGTTCCTGGCACATACTCCGGAAGCCGGGGAGAGGTCACGAGCACAGCTCTTGGAGTCAGACCAATCTGGTTTGAATCCTGGCTCTGACCCCCGCTGGCTGTGGGATTTGAGGTAAGTTATTTGCCCCCTCTGAGCCTCTGTCCACTCGATTCTAAAATAGGACTGGTACCCGGGCGCCCCTCCCGGGACTACTGTGAGTGCTGAATGAGATGATGGATGTGTTCAAAATGCCGCTGGGCACCGTGCCTGGCGTGCAATGAGCCTCAGTACATGGCAGGTTCTAGAGGAAGTCGCTGTGACAGGTGCTATGGGCGAGGGAAGACCCAAGGATGAGCAAGACCCCGTGCACACCCTGGAGGGCACAGTCTCCTTGCAGAGGCAGACAAGTGCCACAGGCAGCGTGTGCCCCCGTTGTGATCGAGGCGCGTCAACTCCGTCATCATGAGGGCATTATGGGGAGCTTAATGGAGGAGGGGCCGGCCAGCAAAGAGAGCGGGGGCTGCAGTTTCCTCCTGACACGTACCTTGGTCATTCCCTGAAACGCTGGGAGCCCCCCCAGTGCCGACAGAGTGAAGCCAAACTCCCGTCACAGTCTGGCCAGGCGTCGTCTCCAGCGTTGTTTGATCCTACACCACTCGGACCTGCTCGTCTCTGCACGCCTTTGTGTGTGCAGCCCCTTCCCCCAAAACCCCCCTCCCCAACCCCGCAAAGCCAAAATCCAAAACCGACCCCCAAAGCCCCTTCCAAACCCCCCCCCTCCTCAAAACCCCCCGGGAACCCCCAACCAAGGGCAAGCAAAACCCGCCCCCCCCCAACCCCCAAAACCCCCCCCCCTTGCCCCCCAATGAAAAAAAACCCCCCTAAGCCCAAAGCCTTAATCAACGAACCCAACCCCCGGCCCACCCAAGGAACCCCCGGGAAGGCCGCAAAACCGGGCCAAGGGGAACCCCCCCCAAACGTACACAGAGCCTTCCGCGTGCTGGGTGTTTGACAGGGTAAAGGGGAGAGGGAGGAAAGCCAGGAAGTGCCTGGGACTTTTCTGGATGAAAGGCGATCATTCCTGCCACGTGAGGGCCGGAAAGAATGCTCTGCCCAGAAGGGAAAGCAGTGTCCTGGAAGGATGACCGTGGGATGAAGAGGTCTTGTCCCCTGTCCGCTCAGCCAGCACTGAACCATCCTGGGCAGGACGTGATCTGAAGAAGCAGGAAAGGTGCCATGTGGGAAAGTCCCCAAGGCCACCCTGTGATTCAGTAATTTGCTAGAGGGACTCACAGAACTCAGCAAAGCCATGGTACTCACAGTTATGGTTTATTACGGTGAAAGGACACAGATTAGAATCAGCGAAGGGACGGAGCACATAGGGCAGGGTCTAGGAGAGGCCAGGCGTGAGCTTCCAGTTGTCCTCTCCCAGAGGGGCTGTGTGGGCGGCACTGACTTCTACCAGCAAACATACGTGCCACCACCAGCATCGCTAACCAAGGAAGCTCACGTGACCCTCAGTGTTCAGGGTTTTTATTGGAGGTTGGTCGTGTGGGCATGGTGACCTTAGTCTCCAACCCCTCCAGAGGTCAAGTTGACACCTTGTGGCCCAAGGCCCCCACCATACATCACACTGTCAGCATAGACTATCCGGCATGGCCCAAGGCCCCCAGGTAGACAAAGACACTTATTAGGCAGGACATTCCAAGAGCTTGAAAGCTACGTCGTGGCCGCCAAGGGCAGGGCCCAAACCTTTCTCTGGGCAAGGTTAATTCGTTGCTGCACAGAAGGAGTGCTCCGTGAATACCCTGAAATAACACACAAAATCCCGTGAGTGTGGGCAGCACTTCCTGAGAACTGTGTCCACAGCTCCCATCAGCTCTCAAAGAAGAACATGACCCAAAAGAAGCTAAATGGATATTTTCTGTACTGGAAGCAGGGGATGCAAATTAGGGTGAAAAGAATGAGGTTTGACTCCAAATAACCCATCTCTTTCTCACCCTTGACTGGATCCCAGGACTGAACTCCAAGAACCTGAGCATCTGCCCCAAAACTTTACGGGATTGGGCTGGGCACCCTTTGTTTCCTTTCAGCCATGCATCTGGCCTTCCTTTGCCTGGGAATTCAGCTGTGACCCCCAACACCTGGTGGTCCTTTCCGGCAAGCAGGCATTTCCACCAGGACTCTCGGTTTCCAGAAACCTTTACTGGAGATTGCTTTTTAAACCTGGGCTCAATTTCCACCCAAGAGGCTACTGAGGAGTCCCGCTGGGTCCCCCAGCCTCTTCCCAGAGAGGAAGGATCTTTCTGTCCTGCCAGGATAGCAGTCAGGGCCAAGTGGAGGGAACTCAGCTCTTGGCCCCAGATCCCTGCCCCAGGAAAGGTGCCTGATGGAAAATTTGGGCTGAAGGACACGCCTTTCCAAAAACCCAGGTCTGATATTTACACAAAGTCTGAAATTAATGCAGAGAAAACTTCCAAGTGCCTGGGCTGGAGTGGAAGGCTGAGAGCAGGAAGGGCAGGTCCCTAGTACCAGGGTTTTTTTCTACAGAGAGAACAGGGCAAAACTGAATGTCCCTGGGTGAGTGAGTCAGGAGCCATTAATCACACCCAGGGCTTCTCCGCTTTACAGCAGTTTTCCTGGGAATGTGCAGTTGAGACTGGGGGAGGGAGTAACGGGGAAAGGCGGATGGTGCTGTGCCAGATTCCTCCTCCGAGTGCCCACCCTTCTCCAGGCACATGCTTTGGGGCCATCGACAGCTGCAGCCACCCCATCCTCGGGAAGCACCAGCCGTGGCCAGCCTTCCTCTCAGTGCCTGGACTCAGCCTCACTGCCGGCCCCCTGGAAATGCAGCCTTCATCGTCTGACACCCCGCTCTGAGCTCTGTTTTGTCCCTGGATGCTGTCTCTGGGGTCGCCCACTACTCCCTGCTCGATGGCCCCAGGCCCAAGCTTCCCCACTCCTGGTCCTCTTTTAGCAGGAGAGGAGTGAGAATGGATGTTTCCATGGGCCACATGTGCTCCAGCCCCACTCAGAGTTACCCTCCATGCTGGGCTTCTAACGCACTCCAGAGCTGAGGAGACAGGAATGCTTCGAGATCAGGTGGCTCCTGACAGTTATCGTCAGTGTTAACAATCCTTCCATTCCCAAACTTAATCCACATGGGACATTGCCTACTTTTTAAGATGTGTTCATTCATTCACTGAACAAATCCTTGTTGAGCACCTACTATGTGCCAAGCACTGTTCTAGGCACTGGGAATACGGCAGTGAGCAGAATAGACAAAAGTCCCTGCCCTCATGAGTGTACACTCAAGTAGGGAAAACGTAATAAACAGAAAAGGACAATAATTTCAAATTATGAAAACACTGTAAATAAAATATAGCAAGGCAACATGATGGGGAGGGAACAGGGTGGTCAAGGAAGGGACATTTAAACTGGGGCTGGAATGATGAAAAGTGGCCAGCTAGGGAAAGATCCAGAAGTGTGTCCCAGGAAGAAGGAAGAGCAGATGCAGAAGCCCTTGGGAAGCAACAAGTGTGTGTGCTCAAGGCACAGCTAGAATGTGGCTGAGCCAAGGGTTTGGGGAATAGGGGTATGAGATGTGAGATGTGGTCCGAGCGGGGAAGGGGGTCAGATCATGTGGGGCCTGTAGGCCCCGGGAAGGGCTGGATTTTGCTCCAGGAACATTCATCCTCTTCTGCGCTGAAGTGCACGGGCCGGGCGCCTGTTTGCATGAAGCCACCCCTTCTGACCTAAGCTCCGCACCCGCTCATTCAACATCCCCGTATGATACAAGCCCCTTCCCCCATCCCCTCCTGCCACCCCGTCCAACAGGATCACACTGCCCAGGGGACATAAGAACCTCTTTTGGGTGATTTGGAGGGAATAAGAAGAAGTTCAGAGCTGTCGTCGTCATTCCCTGCCTCTCTTCCTAACTGGAAATCAGCCATTTCCAGAGGCCTCACCCATGGAAATTCTGGCCAGAGATGCTAAGAAACTTACCCAAGCTCACCTAGGTAGCATGTTATGAGTCAAAGGTGTGAATTCAGGTTGTGTTCTTAAGGTACCTACCTTCTAGCATACCATGTTGTCTCCCAGGAAACTTGAGAAGAGGCCATTCAGGAAATTGCATAGAGTCTGGGTTCAGAGTGGACCCCAGGGAGAGGATGAAGAACAATGTATCTCTTGTCACAACAGATGCAAGTCAAAGGGTATTACTAGCAGGGACATATATTAGTGGGTGAAGGGAGTCAAGGCAGAGAGGCCAGATAGGGAGAAAGTCATGCCATCTTCTGAAGTATTTTCTATGCTGTGTGTCCTGCGCCATAGCCTGCTCCTTCCAGGTCCCCACTGTGCCCACCCCACCCCCACCCACAGACAGGCAGGGCCTTCACTGAAAGCTCACACAGGCCTTCAGCAAACCAAGGCCAGCTCTGTTTTTATTGTTTGACCAGCGTCCTCCTGGTTCCTGGTCAGGACAATGAGGTTGGCCACAGACTGGCACTGGCAGAAACAGCTCCTTGGGCTGGTTTCTGAAGCTGAAATTTCGAAGAGACCTCGGAAGTCCCCTCTCCCTGTCCCTCTGTGATCGGCAGCACAGGAAGCAGCAGGAGTTGGCCAGCAGTTCCAGCTGCCAGAGGTCAGAGCCCTCCCGTGGCCGGTGGGGGGACATGAGAAAGGGTCAGAGGCTCAGCTCCAGGGAGGGCTGTGCCGATTACCTGTGAGTTGGCTGGTAGGAATCCAGATATCATTGCACGAAGGGTGTTCATGCTTTTGTAGGTGCTGGCTGAGACAGCCCACTGAATCAGGAATGGCTCGATTAGAGCTCTTTTAAAAACCCATTCTGAACAACTCTGAAAGGAAGTTACTAAGGACCGTCGCCGCCCTGCCGCGCAGCAGTGGGTTTGTGTAGGAGCCATCTTTTGGGGGGCCCTTGGGCAGTTTGCCTGAAGGACGCTGGGGAAGAACCGCTGTGTGGGGCCGAGGGAGTCAGTGTTGCAGTAAACCTCTGGGAACACGGGGAAAGCCGGGATCCAGAGCCCTGGCAGGGCCCCTCCGTGTTGACAGGTCCGAGAGCGGTTAGGGCTCCTGCTTGGGAGCCTCCCTCCTCCGGGCTGGCATGATCCTCCCAACTCTGCCATGTTCCAGGAACTCTGCAGCCTGAGGCTGCAGTTTCACTCTCTGATGAACTAAATAGGGATGCCTTTCCCCCTCTACCAACCCCTAAAACCTTCTGGATCTGAAATTCCACAAGAATATTTCCCATCTCCCCCTTGATTGAAATATGTTTGTTGACTGAATGATGGAATGAGTGAGTAAAACTAGTGAATGTGGAGGGACTGGGAATGTTGAGAAAACCATGGGATTTGTAGCCATAAGATGTGGATTCCAGACCAAACTTGGCCACTTACGGTCTGTGTGACCTTGGGCAAGTTACTTAACCTCTCTGAGCAGTTGTCTTACTATCTATAAGGTGAGGGTAGCAATAGCTATCTTTGCAAGATTGTCTTAGGATGAGAAACAGCAGGTGTACAGTTCTAAGCATCGTTTCTGACTTATAGCAGCCCTCATACAGGTGGTCCTTACATTGTTCGTGAAACCATGGCCTGAGTTGATTCTGGCTTTAAGACGCCCACTGTTGCCTGAAGGCAGAGAGGGGATGGCTGCCCTCAGCAACCACGGAGAAGCTCTGGGAGCTCTGTGGCAAGCCTTGTGTCACTGGAGGCAGTGGTGGCAGCATTGGGCTCTTACCTTATAGTTCTCAGTTTTATATGAACCCACGTCCTACACCCAGTCTTGGGGTGATTGCAGGAGTGAGCCCTAGGCTAACCAGAGTTGAGGGGGGTTCCACTGTTTGCTATCATTGCAGATCAAATGACCATTCACTGGAGCATCATTTAAAGTAGATGTAGTTGCAGATTGTGTGTGAGGGTCGCTTCCTATCAAGCTGGCACATATTGGTTGAGTGGCTGCCGCGTGCAGAGACTGAGCTGGGGCCCACGGCAGGCGCGCTGGGCAGGTGCGCTGGATTAAATGCAGTGATGGCGTGCACAGTGCGGGCGGTCTCTCTCCTCAGTGGGGCGGGGGTGTCCAGCCAGACAAGATCTGCGAAGGCAGACAGCACTCACAGCAGCTCCCATTTAACTCCCACCGCCCTGTGCTGTGCGATCGATCCTGTCTTACCGGCACGACAGAGGCCAGGAAGTTGCGCCTCTGAGGGGTCAAATGATTGGGCCGAGGTCGTAGCTCACATGTAAGTGTCAGAGCTGCAGCTTAACCAGGTCTGTCTGGCTCCAAACCATGCTCTTTCCACCACACAGCCCTGCCCCTAGCCTGGCCGTCCCCGGGCCGCCCCCCAAGTGCCTGGCCTAGTAGTTTAAAACAAGCCAGATGTGTTCATTAATAAATTGGCTGCAACAACAAGAAATGACAAAGGACACGGGCAGAAAGGAGACAGTTTCAGGCCGGGTACCTGGGGAGAGTTTCCAGGATGCGCCTTTGTGCTGGGCCTGAGAGAAGGGCAGGATCAGGTCAGACGTGGGGCTGAGGAGAGAGTGTTCTGGAAGGACAGAACTGTGTGAGCAAAAGAGACGGGGAGGACAGGGCCAGACCAGAGCTCAAACAGGGCACTGCAGGAGAGGCCCTGTGCCTGAGGCCACATCAACAGAGGGTCTCAAGCAGCAAGGTAGCCAGTGTGACCTACAGGTATGACGCCATCTGGTGGGATGTCATTTCTCCATTTCTTCCTTCCAAGTACTAACCAGGCCCAACACTGCTTAGCTTCTGAGACCAGACAAGGTCAGGCGCGTTCCTCCATGTCTTATTTTCTTCTCTCCCTGCTCCACCACCTGAGCCTTGCTGCTCCCCACAGAGCCCCCCCTCCCTCCTCGTAGACTTGGGCCTGGCCCGCACAACTGCGCAGCTCCCACTCTGCCTTCCCCGCCCCCCAGAGGGGGCCAGACCTGCCCAGAAAGGGGGCTCGGTGGCAAGCAGAAACCCCCGTGCGTCATTGCCCTGGGTGTTGGAGCAGAACAACAAGGGATGAGCTGTCCCAGCCACTGAGGGAGGCGGGACGGGTGAGATGCAACCCATTCTGTCCCCCAAAGAGGGTCGAGCTCTCCTGCACCGCACGGAGCTGGCATTTAGAATCTGAGAACTCCAGGGCCAACTCTCCCAACCTGCCTGCCCTTCAGAGATGGCACATCTGAGGCTCGGGGTCATGCAGCCAGTTTAGTCAGGGTCAAGGTTAGGACCCGGAGCCCACTTACTCGTGTCTGCTATCTGGGCACAGGTGTGTCTCCCCCAGAGAGGCTGTAAGCGGCTCCAAGGGAAACCTTCCTCCCCCTCACCGGGCCCCTCTGTCTCAGCACAGAGCTGCCCACAGACCAGCCGGGACAAGACCGTGGCCTTGAGGGGTCTATCTACAGCACGCTCCACCCCGCTGCCCACTGCCGTGTCCAGAAGACCCACTTCACTGCCCCGAGAGCGGGAAAACACCTGTGGATTTTATTTAAGGTGCTGCGGTCATGACAGAGCAAGCAACCAATTTGGAATAGGGAAATCAATGATATGGAAAAAGGCAGGCTGGGGGAGTAAGGAGGGGGAGGGAGAGGAGGGAGAGGAGGGAATACAGAAAGTACCTTCATGGTTTTGCAGGGGTAAAGCTTGCATTATGATCCCAACTTACAGATGGGAAAACTGTAAACTGAGGCCTTATGTGAGTTCCCCAGGGAGTTAGGACAGAGCTAGGACTGGAAGCAGCTTCTTGGGTCCCCCTTTCCACACCGTCCCGCCGTGTCTGTTCAGAGTGTGCGGAAACCTGGCAGCCACAGTCGGGGTCACTCTGGCACTTTCCCTGTGCTGGGTTTGAAATCCCTGTCTCAAGTGCGCATGCCAGTGCGTTTGTGCGCAGCTGTCGGGGTGGTCCTGTCCATGAATGAGTGACAAGAGAGGAGGCTCCGTTGGAAGATTAGTCTGCAGGTAAGTGACATGCCGTGGCCGGCGGCAGAGGCAATGAATGACCTTGGTTCTCTCAAATCCCTCCTGCAGGACTTAAGTCAGGGACACAGAGCCACTCGGTCACTGGCAAATCTTACTGGTCCACAAATTACCAAATTAACAAGTTCCAACAAAGAGGTGTCACATGTCATTTTTGGTTGTTCCTAGCACTGTGTGAGTTAACACAGAGGGTTTTTTAAGGCTTGATTTTCAGTATAGAGGAGATCACAGTCTGCTTGCGAGGTGGTGTTTAGCACACAGAAAACAGCAGGGGAAGAAGAAAGTGCTAACGGGGGTGTAGAGGCAGCCGCAGTCGGGGCAGCAGAGCCGCGGGGCGGGGCGATGAGGCCCGTGGAGGAAGCGGGTGCGCAGGGTGGGGCGGGGAGGCATGTGTTCACCCCCAGCACGGTTTGCCGAGTCCGCACTGCGGTGGGCTCCGCAGGCCGGGAGAGTGACATGCAGATGGACATGGCCCAGCCCCGCCCGAGGGCTGGCAAACTGGCCTCGGCTGCAGGCCCAGCCTCAGTGTGCCCAGGGGCACTGCAGGACAGCAGCTCACGACTGTAGTTACTTCCAGTGGTGTGCTGGCAAATCCATTCTCAGAAAGGAAAAGGAAAAGAAAAAGAAAAAAGAGAGCTCTCCCCTCATTTACAGTTTGCTGATTGCCACGGTGTGAATACTCTCATCATGACAAATTCCAAGCTACCAGTGTGATGTCACTGAACAGAGAATCGGAAAGAGATGCTTAAAACTGGCTTTTGCCGGCTGGTGCCGGTGGCTGTAGCACAACGCTGGTTCTCCTTGGAGTCCTGGGAAGGGAAGACCTTGATTGTCACTCTGGGCTGCACATGGACTGTGACCTTTCCCAAAGTCACATGCTGCACTGAAGTGCCATCGTTAGTTGAGAGAGCCATGGGCATCACGAGCAGGCAACGTATCTCTAGCTGGGGTTTAGGACGGTCAGGTGGGAGTAGTCAGGTGGGAGTACGTGCTCAACACCTGTGAGCCTCTGTTTCCACGCCTCCTCCCTCTGAGGCCCAGGGTTGAAGGAGATGACTTCTGAGATGTACGGGCCTCCATTTGTTTATCCACTCATTCAGCAGACGTTTCCTGCTTGCCCTCTCTCTGTGCCAGGCATGACACTGGGTGCCAGGGAGACGGTGGGAAACCAGGCAGACAGTCGCTACCTTGTGCAGCTTGTTAATGCTGGAATTATGAGCGCCAGGCCCCCTGGCGCTGGGTTCTGGTTTAGGCTCCACCTCCGACCTGCCACGTGGCCTTGAACAAATCGCTGAACCTCCTTGGGCCTCAGCTTCTTCACGTGTAATTGAAGGAGTTGGACTTGAGGTTCGCTAAGGTCTGTCCCAGACCTGACCATCTGTGGCTCCCAGGAGGAAAGAGAGGACCAGAAGCCACGTGAGGAAGGGTTGGTTGAGGGGACCAGGAATATCTTCATGGAAGAGCAGCAGGCAGGAGAGCAGATTGGACCCCTGAAGGTCTGTCGTGAGGTCCCTGAAAGAGAAGAGGACAAGTTTCGTGCGGCCCCTGCTGGTGGTGCTGATGGATGGAAATTGTGATGGTGGTGGGCCATTTGGCCCCATCTTGCAAGCTCTTGAGGACAATTAGAGCTGCCCAGCCATGGAGTGGACCACCTGGAAAAGGAATGAGCACCTGCCATTCATCAGAGGCTGAGGACCACCTGCCGGGGCTCCCTGGCAGGGAGGCCATGACTGTAAAGCATCGTGATCATCAGTCCTGAAGGAACAAAAAATGTCACTTGGCCCATCGTGTTATAGGGAAAAGGCAAAGAGGATGCAAAAAGGTCACACTTACAAAACACACAAGTGGATGCCTGAGGAAAACGACTAGAAAGAAGACTATCAAAACACCAGCAATGACTGGATCAGGGTTGTGAATGTTGGTGATTTTTTCCTCCGTTTTCCTATTTTCCAAATGTTTGGTAGTGTGGTGATGTTGTTTTTCAAACAAAAGCAGTTTTATTCGTTATGGACAGTCATCTAGTTCAACCCTCATGGCGGGACAGGAAGCCTCCCTGTAACCGCTAAACTCTCTTCCAATCCCCATTGAGGCTGGATAAGCAGGGAGGGGGAGGAAGCTGCGCCGCCAATGGACGCCCGCTGAGCGCCAGCCCCTGTGCTGGGCCCAGAGCCAAAGACACAGGGCCTGGCCTGGAGGAGGGACGAAACTGTCCTATCCTCTCTCAGTCCTTGAAACAGCCATGGAGCGGGTCCTGTGTTACTAAGCAGTAGGTGGCCAGCCAGGACCCAGGTCTCAGGGTCTCCACTGTAGGTGTTGCTGGAAGAGGAAGTCAGGTCTGGTGGGTGAGCTGCCTGTTCAATCCCATAATTTGATAGAATCAAGGCCAAAGCCCTGGCAGGTAGACATCGTGGGATGGAATCTAGCTGACAAGAAGGCAAAGGGTCTTCCTGTCTCCAACCATAGGGCACATATGCACACACACACAAGCAAGCACACACACACACACATACACACACACACACACACACACACGGGCCCGGCTGAGGTTAAAAGCACCGGCAGGCTTCCTTTCTCCGATCAAATCTCCTAATGACTCTTTCCGAGAAAGCAATTCCTTGATGATCAACCCAACACACGTGGCTCTCACCCGGCCTCCACTCACATCCACTTCCTGCTTCCCAAACTCCTCTTCCCCTTCAGTGCAGCCCCCCGTCCCCGTCCCCCTCCCCCACCCAGCTAGGCGGTCCCCTTGTCACCTCCCGATTTTGCTTCCCATGGAGAAAGGCCTCCCTGTTGACAGGGCTGTGCCGGGACTTGGGCTGGCAAAACCAGTCTCCTCGCATAAAGGACTCAGTGAGTCCCGGAGACACTTGGAACCCGGACAGAATGGAATTTCTCTCTATTTTCTTTACAGCTGAGAAAACACACACAAACACAAGAGCATATTTATTGCGATATTTCTATCCCAAAGTTTGTCTTTAAAAAAAGAAGAAGAAATAAAATTAGTTTCTCTGCCCACTCCAGCCCTTCCCCACCCCCCACCCCCTTTCATGCCTTCCCGTCTCCTGGTCCAGGCCAGGGAGAAACACGGCGCAGGCCAAGCCCACAGAGAACTCCTGCGTCCCGGACAAAGTCCGGCTTGTTCAGACAGCGAGGGAAGAAACACAAGTCCGAAAACACACACACAACTTCCCATGAAGGGTGTTCTGAGCAAAGAACAGGCGGGCCTTGTGTCTGAACACGGGTCCCTACGGCCCTGGGAAGAGAGGAGCCTGCCAGTCTCGACCCCTCCCTGGCATGGAGAGGACACCTTACCCGCCACCCTCCGGGGAGCTGTTTCCAGGCCGTGACTGGTCACGCTGGGCTCGAATGACAGCTTCACGGCTCAGCAGCCCTCACGGTGCCCGCCCGAACCAGGAGCCTGAGACTTTTTTTTCTTAAAGGCAGCATCTAAGTAGAAAAATCCCCAAGGAGAAACAAGGGGGTACTTCTCAGAACTGTGGGATTTTCCAGACTTCCTCCAGCGCCAGGGGGACGTGCCTCACGCATCCCTCTCTGTACCCCCAGCAGCGCCCACACAGACAGCCCTTTCATTTCCTGGGTGACCAATGTATGAGGCAGGAGTGAAGGACAGGTGGTAGAAAAATGTCACACTCAAACAACAGGCAGGGAATGGTCACCCAGAGTCCTGGGCCCTCCCCTAGGCGTTCCTGGATGGAAACAGCAGTGCCCCGCCCCTCCGACAGCGCCCCTCCTGGGCCCCTGGGCTCCTGGGGTGCTTCCTTGATCCCTACATCCACCCAGCCCCAGCCAGTGGAGACTGAGCCAACAGCGACACCTGCTGGGCCGTCAGACTCCGACAGCGCTGAGCTCTGGGAATGCCAGCGGCGCCACCTCAGCCTCTGAGCCCCAGGTCCGCCATCCCTGCGATGCTCACAGCTGGGGAGGAGGGCTGGGTAGGTGCCGATGCAGGTCCATCCGGCAGAACAACTCGAGGAACGTCACCGGGCATGTGTCGTGGAGTGCAAGTCACAGGACATGTCTGTAACGTGACACCCTCTAGGCCAGCAGTACTCTGTCTTCGCTACTCCTTAGAACCCCATGGGGCGGTCCAGGCCGAAGCCCAGGTGATTTCGACGTGCAGCCGAGGTGGAGAGCTGCTCTGGTTGATCTCTTCTGAATTCAGTGGGTTCCTCTTGGGTCCACCAGCGCCAGCCCAGCTGGAGTCAGGGCCCCAGTTGTGCAGGGGATGCCTTTCATGTTGTGGGTGTCACACCTCTGTAGACCTCTCATGACAGCTTTCCAGCAGATGACAGTAAGGAAGGCTTGTCTTTCTAATTCCCATGAAGTCATTGTTTGGCACAGCAGACGGGCCACCGTGATCCTAGGCCCTCATTTCTCTCCTAAATTATTCATCTGTTCATTCCACAGCCTCTTCAAGAGCTCTGCGCGTGGTAGGCGTCCTTTCCTTGACTTGAACCAGGCCCCTGAATCTTTGCATGAAACCCTAGAGCATGGCTCGTTCTAAATCACACAAGATCCCTGCATTTGAAGTTGGTGGCAGGTCCGGATTTAATTAATGAGATTGAGTAACTGTCACTTCTTGTCATGCCTAGAGGGTTGTTTAGTCAGGGTACTCCAGAGAAACAGACCAGTAGGAAACACACACATCCACGTAAGAGAGAGGAAGAGATTTATTGTAAGGAGTTGGCTCATACAATTGTGGAGGCTGGCAAGTGCCGAGATCAGCAGGGTGAACTGGTAAGCTGGAGAGCTGATGGTCTGGTCCTACTCCAAGATCAAAGGCTAGAGACCCGGAAAACCAATGAGGTAGTTTCAGTTCAAAGACCAATCCAGACTCAAGACTCAGGAAGAGCTGATGGTTCAGTTCGAGTCTGAATGGAAGAGCAAGCAGTGTCCTATCTTGGAAGAATGCCAGGCAGGAAGTGTTCTCTCTCACTCGGGGAAGGGCTAGGCTTTTGTGCTATTCCAACCTTCGGCTGATTGGATGGGGCCACCCACGCTAGGGAGGGGCTCAGCTTTACTCCGTCTACCCATTCAGGGGCTAATCTCACCCAAAAACACCAACGCCCTCACAGACACACAGAACAGTTTGGCCAAATGTCTGGGCACCCTGGGGCCCAATCAAGTTGATGTATAAAATTCACACATAAAATTAACCCTTGGAATTAAACTGAGAAATCTGTGAAGGTTTTGTGAGGAAAGGATTCTTGGAGACAATATCTCACAAACCACATGCAGCACCCTTGTCTGGATGTGATTTCAGAGCCTCGGGCGTGGAGTTCCCACCTTGCGCCGTATGTCACATGACCCTCCTCAACCTCACCATGCCTTCACCATCCAAATAATGTCTCTGCCTGCCCTCTTCCAGGTGAACTATGACCACTTTACTCTTCATTTTCGTGACTCTGAGGGTCATCACTGCAGCCACCTCAGTGGAAGTTTCAGGTGAGGACATTCCCATGCATGTCTCATTTATTCGGTAGGTATGAGTCCTGGGTTCTGGGTGCTGGGTACTGAACCTGGTGCTGCTAGTCCCAGGGATATAATGTCCCCTTTCCTGGCCTTTTCCTGGCCCTGCTCCTCCCCTACTGATGCAAGTGTAACTGCGATGAGAGGGCACCCACCTGTGCACACACGTCCAGGAGCCTTGCGCAGGTAACACTGCTCCTGGCTGCCCTTGCGCCCCGACGGCTGGCGGGGAGGGCTGTAGGCAGGTGTCATCCTTCTCAGTATCCTTCTCTCTGCTCCGCGGATCTCACCTAGGACTGCCGCACACTGAACTTGGGGTAGGGACAGGACAGAGACAAGCCAAAAGAGAAAAGCTGCCAAGGGCAGATCGGCTGGAGCATCAAAGAGAAGACAGTCTGAGAAACGGAGAGAAGCCCCGATGAATCAGAGAGGACTTTGCCTTTCCTGAAAAATCATCCTCAGGAAGCCCCCAGCCTGGTCCCTTGCATGTGGCAGACACTGAGTATATTTCTGCTAATCAAGCTCTGAACCAAATGAACAGACCTCCCACTGACCCCAGGATGGGCTTGGCCCCAGCATGGAATGTATCTCCCTTAGATCCAGACAACAAGGCCCCTGCTCTGGGCCATGTTCTTTAGGGACCCCCCCACCTATGGCCTTTCCCCAGCCTCAACCCTCCCCAAAGGGAGAAAGGTCTGTGGGACCAATGGGACGGGCCCACCCGTACCTGTGCTCCCCCTTTAGAGCACACTCTGGGTACCCAGGATGCCTGGAGCCCCCTGTCCAAGTGGGCCAGGCCTGCATGGGTCCATCCTCCTATTGGGGGACCACACTGCTGGGAAGCCACCCCTAGGCCCGAGGGAGAGGTGAGGAGTGGCTGTTTCCATGGGATGTGAGGGCTGAGACAAGCACAGCGTGTGCATGCAACCCTCTTATGGTACAGAGTGAGTGGGGGGAAGAAGGGGCCCCTGGTCCTCCTGTCCCCTCCCAGCCACCAAATCCCAATGCAAAACTCTAAGGAATCTGAGGATTCTAAATTCAAACCTGTTTATTCAGGTCATTTTGAAAGGTATCATTGTCAAACAGGAAGATAGAACATAGCATTTAACAATCTGTTGGCTGATTTACAACTTTTGTGTATGTAGATACACAGTACATGGGCCTCCAGTGGTACTGGCGCTCGGGGACCCACAGATGCCACCCCGGCTGCACCCGGGGTGGTTTGCCCACACAGGGAGCCAGTTCAGTGGGGTTGGCTGAGGGCTTTACAAACCGCCGAGCTGGGCACCACAGGCACTTGCAGCTCCCCCCCGAGAGCCCCACCACTACAACCGAGCTGCGTCCGCGGGTGCCAGGGCCAAGGGAGACGTCTGCGGAAGGGGCGGGGGCTGTCCAGGACATCAAAGGTGTGGCCTGGGCTCCAGACATTCCTGGCCCCCCCGCCTTTGCCCTGTTACGCGTCCGCCACCCACAAATATCTGAAACATTTTTACTTCAACCTGTAGGCTCTCCTGGGAGAAAGTTTCATGAATTTATGACCCACCATGAAAGGTGCTGTTTTTTGGGGAAGCTGTTTCTTTCCCGTTCCCGGCAGATCTTTTACTTCCAACAGGATTTGGTCAACACACCTTCCCTGCCGACGCTCTCCTTGGTTTTCGTGGAGTCTGGTCTATGCCATCCCCTACCCCCGCAACTCCTTGCAGAATGAAATGTCTGATCCTCCCCGATGCTCCCCTGCCGGAGCCCCTGGACTCCCATCCGCAGGAGAAAATGACTTGTCCCCCTGCGAGGTCGGGCTAGCACCCAAAGCAGACCTCACCCAACGGACACATCTTGGAAGCTTTGTGTCTTAGCTTTAAAGTTGTGTGGATTATACCCACAATCATTTTTTTTCTACCTCAAAATAATTTTTTCCCCAAATCTTTGAGTAAAGCTGTCGCTTGAGGAAGATGAGTCCTGCTTATCCCATGGTGTGGCCTCCCCTGGGGTACCCCCGTTTGAGAAACAGAGGGGTGATCTTGACTCTGACGTTTCCGCTCCCCTCGTCTGGAACCCTTTCCTGGCTTCACAGTTTCTGCCTCGGGGCGCAGAGGCCAGGGATCTTGAGGAGCGCTGCTCCGGAAAGGGTGTGGCAAGGCTTCCCGGGAATTCCCGTATGACGCAGGAGCACCCCCATCGTAGACACAGACACGCTGGTTGGATTTTGTCCTCTCAGAAGAGTGCGTTTCCAGAAGGGCTGATGGGGAGGCTGGGTGGTCCTCTCTGGGCACTAACAGGTCTGTCTTCCATGCCCCTCCCGCGCAGACCATGACAACTCGCTGAGTGTGAGCATCCCCCAGCCGTCCCCGATGAAGGTCCTCCTGGGGACGTCCCTCACCATCCCCTGCTATTTCATCGACCCCATGCACCCTGTGACCACCGCCCCCTCCACCGCCCCTCTGACCCCGAGAATCAAGTGGAGCCGCGTTTCCAAGGAGAAGGAGGTGGTTCTGCTGGTGGCCACCGAAGGGCGCGTGCGGGTCAACAGCGCCTACCAAGACAAGGTCTCATTGCCCAACTACCCAGCCATCCCCAGCGACGCCACCTTGGAAATCCAGAGCCTGCGCTCCAATGATTCTGGGATCTACCGCTGCGAGGTGATGCACGGCATCGAGGACAGCGAGGCCACCCTGGAGGTTGTGGTGAAAGGTGAGGGCCCCCGACAGGGATGCTGCCTCACCCACAGAAAGAACCAAAATGTCCTCATCCGTGTGGGTCCGGGCAGGGCTGGCTGTCAGACCGGCTCCTCCGTGCACCAGTTTGCACCTCAGTCGAGGTACTTAACTTCAGTTGCTGCTCCATGACCTGGAGCTGGTAATAGGCTTCTCTCTGGACTTTTGGGGGGGATTAAATACTTTCTGGCTACAGTCACAGGTAAATGACAGTTTGTGCTTCACACCAACCCTGTGAGTCATGGGCCTTATAATCATGCCCATTTTACAGACAAGCAAACTGAGGTGAAGTGACTTGCCTAAGGTTACCCTGGAAATGAGCCAGAGCAGTCTCCTGATGCTTCATCCAGGTGTCTTGTCCCTCCTCTTCCTCCAGCCCTCAATCTCAGTTTCAGAAGCCAAAGAGAGGGCTGAAGACTCCCCAGTGTCCTTTCTCTCACCCAGGGAGAATGGCTGGGTCCTCGGTTAGCTTCAGAGCTTGGGTCAGCACCAGACTTTCCCAGGGGGAGGTACAGCGGGAGGCGCTGTCAGAGCAGGTCCACCCTGGGTGTACCTTAAACAGGACTCCCACTAGGATGCCCCTGGCCTGAGGGTGCAGGGGGACTCTGGGTGCCTCTTTCCCCAAAGCAAAGGCAGATTTCATATCGTAAGTATTCAAAAAGAAGCGCCTTGTGAGGTAGTGAGTTCCCTGTCACTGGGTGTTCCAGCAAAGTCAGAAGGACCACATGCAAATGTGGAGAGGGCATCCGTGTATCAGCCTGGACCGGATAGTTCCTAAGGTCCCTTGGACTTTGCAGCAATAGCCGGAATTCTGCAAGGGCCTCAGTGATCAGAGACCATACCTGACCAGCTCTCCCGCCCACGCGTGTGCACGTGTCTTGCAGGTATCGTGTTCCATTACAGAGCCATCTCCACACGCTACACCCTCGACTTCGACAGGGCGCAGCGGGCCTGCCTGCAGAACAGTGCCATCATCGCCACGCCCGAGCAGCTGCAGGCCGCCTACGAGGACGGCTTCCACCAGTGTGACGCTGGCTGGCTGGCCGACCAGACTGTCAGGTGAGCCCCGAGCCTGCCAGCGGAGTAGGGCATCAGACCAGGGGTCAGAGGCCACAGGGGAGTGGGGCGGGTGGTGGGGTGGGATGTTGACCAGCACTGAGTTGGTGCCAGCGTGACACTGTGGCCAGCCTAGGTTGGGGCCGGGTCATGCCTTGGGCAACACGGACACTCGATGACCCACCCCAAATCCTTGTTATTCTCCTTGCAATAGAGTGAGTGGCTGCTAGCACCCACGCCCTGCACGTCATTATTTTTCCTGCCCATTTTTTTCTTTGCCACAGTTGTTTCACTTACTGGTCTTCCTTTTTTTTTTTTTTTTTTAGAAAAACCTTGGTGTTTTCTGCATTATTGTAAACCACCTTGCATCCTTTTTGTTTTTAATGAGGCAACAGGCAAATTAAACTTCTTGCTACGTCTTTTCCTGAGTGCAGCCGCTAGGGAATGGGTTGCAGAGCGGTCCAGATAGACCCTGTCCCTGAAGGATCTCAGTGCACCGTGAGTGAGCCTGTGACGACAAGATGACACGGTTCACTCCAGCGGCATCGTAGTTCTGACAGTAAAGGCCAGAACCACAGAGCCTCAGGAAGAAAACAAAAGAAAATGTCTTTGCAATGGTGGGGTAGGCAATGAGATCTTAGGACACAAACAACACCAACCATTAAAAAAACAAGCAAACAAAACAAGATGAGACAACAGTCTAGCACAGTACAGAAGCCCACAGCTTGGCCTTAGAAAGAGCTGGATCCAAATGCCAGCTCTGGAACTTGGAAGCTGTGTAACCTTAGACAAATTGTTTAACATCTCTGAGCCCCAGTTTCTGTAAGTGTAAAATAGATTCATTATAACACCTGCCTCGTTAGGTTGATTTGAGACTCAAATGACATAAAGCAGGAGCTAACAAGTGACCTAGAGCAGGGGATAACAAACTATGGCCCACAGGCCAAGTCTACTCCACTCCTTGTTACTGTAAATAAAGTTTTATTGAAACACGGCTATGCCCATTTGTTTAAATATTGTCTGTGGTTGCTTCATGCTACAATGGCAGTTGTGAGTTTGTCACAGAGACCCTATGGCCTGCAAAACCCAAAATATTTATACTATCGGGCCTTTTATAGAAAAACTTTAAAGCTCACAGGTCCCAAATTATGCCCTTATGGCCCCCGATAGAAGGTATTTGGTACCACTAACTATTCAGTAGCAGGGCTGCCTTTAATCACTAATAATTGAAAACAGCCAGTCCACATATGCAGCGCAGACGTGGTCAAATGCAATATTAAGGCACTGTTCCCTCCTATGAGGGAAGAGGATTCAAGGACACAGGTCACGGGCTTCCCTCTGCCCTGACAGTCACGCCTCCACTTTGGGCTCGTGGCAGGTACCCCATCCACACTCCCCGGGAAGGCTGCTACGGAGACAAGGATGAGTTTCCTGGCGTGAGGACCTACGGCGTCCGAGACACCAATGAGACCTACGATGTGTACTGCTTCGCAGAGGAGATGGAGGGTGAGGCCGCCCTACCCCCCAAGAGGCACCCTGCTCCCATCCCAACGGCCCCCTTCCCCTCCACGTCACCCCACTGACACGTGGGATCACGCAGGCCTCCTCTGGGCTGGGTGCTAGCTCAGGGCCTGACACACTCGATCCTCCCCTGCCATGAAGGCAGGAGGCAGGAGCCCACAGGTCTGGACCCCTCTGTCTCCACTTTGGAGAGGGGCTCGGTGGCCCCAACATCTGCAAACTGCCTGTGTCACCACTGGGCCCAAGGGCATGTGTCCCGGAAGTCTTTCACCTGGGACTGACCCTCCCAGCCAGGACCCTGGCTGCTCACGCCGGCTCATCCCCATCCTCAGGTCCACTGCACCCGCCTCATCACCCTGCCAGGGAGGGGAACAACAGGAACATAGTTCCCAGGACAGCCGGCTGCCCAGCCCCCGCCCACTGTCCCTGTTGCCAGCCCCCTGCCGTATTCCAGGCCTGCCCCATGGGCTAGTTCTGGAGAGAATTAGGGGTGGTGGGGAGGAACCTGGACCTTTGCTCTGTTTTGTAAAGGGCACTAATTTTGGTCGCAGAGTTTCCCAGCCACATGGATGACACCCTTTCCCCCATCTGCACCGGTATACCCCTTTGGACATTTCCGACTCTGCCACTTGTGTGTGCCCCCCAACAACGCCCAGCCGCAAGCACAGTGCTCTCAGCTCCTCCAGGCTGGGGGCAGAGCTGACGCACTGGCTCGTTCAGAGACACAGGCGACACCGTAGCCTCCTTCCTCATTCTCGCCCCAGGGGCCAAACCTGTCTATTTGGTAGCAAGTATTTGTGTTCCCATGTGTGGCTAACCAAAGACAAATAGAACAGCCAGTCAGAGCTGCCACTGAGCAGATGCCCACCGCCCCCATCCCTGCCCCTGGCACAACCTCGTTAGATTTTTGGGAATATTCTTTTAAAGCTCACAGGTCCCAAATTATGTCCTTACAGACTCTTCAGAGCTTAGAGACCCCAGTTTGGGAAACACTGCTCTAGCGGTTCAAAGTCTGATGCCTGTTTTTCCTGTAAGAATATGGATTTTTTTAAAAAAAGATTTGCCTCTGCTGGGCAATGCTTAACTCCCGGGACAAACCCCCCAGGATGGGAAGTTGGCCCAGCACACAGCCGGGCAAAGGGGCTTTTGAGCGAAGATTGTGCCTCCCAGATTTTGTTTGCTCTGCCCTCTGCCCAACATCGTTGGCATTTTGGCTGCTTCTTTCTTGGTGCCTCTGTTTTAGGAAAATGATGTTGTCCTGCCCAAAAGCCCAGAAAAAGATGGAAAGTGGGAAATGAAGGGCGAGATCTGAGATACGGACATGTGAGACCGGGGCTTTGGGAAGTTAGAGGCCACACCGAGTTGGAGAACTCTCAAGACCTTGCAGAAAAAGATCCTCGTGGATCTCCCCGGGGATGCGGGCAGGGGAGGCAGAGGGCGACCCTCACCCTGCCTGCCATGTCCCTCACAGGCGAGGTCTTTTACGCAACGTCCCCGGAGAAGTTCACCTTCCAGGAGGCAGCCAACGAGTGCCGGCGGCTGGGCGCCCGGCTGGCCACCACGGGCCAGCTCTACCTGGCCTGGCAGGGCGGCATGGACATGTGCAGCGCCGGCTGGCTGGCCGACCGCAGCGTGCGCTACCCCATCTCCAAGGCCCGGCCCAACTGCGGGGGCAACCTCCTGGGCGTGAGGACCGTCTACCTGCACGCCAACCAGACGGGCTACCCCGACCCCTCGTCCCGCTACGACGCCATCTGCTACACAGGTGGGGCCTGGGCTGGAGCCAGGAGGGGGGTTTGCACCGCTGAAATGGGGGCCCGGAGGAAGAGAAGCTCTTGGAAAGGGAGGGTTGGGTTTTCTCCTTCAAGAGGCCACTGGGTACCAGAACCCCGTATTTTCACTGGTTCCTGGGAAGAGCTGCGGTAGACACTCCGGAGGCTGCAGCGTGTCCAGCCCTGTCCCACCGGATCCGCACGGAAGAGGGTTAAAAGCATGAGCTTCAGAGTCTGTGTTTTCTCAGCTCCGCCACCGGCTACTGTGCGACCCTGGGAAAGTGAAGGGCCTGAGCCTCACTCTCCTCGTCCGTCCAGTGGGGCGATGGCGGCACTGCCTGACATGAGGCCAGGTGCCCACAGGAGGGCGCTGTTATCCGCCCTTTGAAATTGATTGCACTTAACAGGAGGGTCAAAGAATTACTGAAAAGAGTAGCGGAAAGCTCGACAGGGACTTTATTTTGAAAAATTAGACTAAAATTTTTAAATAATTTTTTTATCTTATATTTAATACAATTTAGGTTATAATTATAATGAAGTGCT
The DNA here is from genome assembly GCF_000956105.1 of Propithecus coquereli. Classification (NCBI taxonomy): domain Eukaryota; kingdom Metazoa; phylum Chordata; class Mammalia; order Primates; family Indriidae; genus Propithecus; species Propithecus coquereli. The sequence goes on from NW_012144967.1 coordinate 11,998,852, forward strand.
AATTCTTGGAGAAAAAAAACAATGAATAACATGCATGAGGAATTGCATTGACTTTATGACAGAATTGGTGACAACACAGTGACAGCTCATTCCATGTTTCATTTCCGCAGCCCGATCTTACGTGAGGAGGGTTATTTTTGCAAAAATACTTAGGATTTTCCCCCAAAGCCTCTCTTAACCTTTTGATATCCTAACCACTCTTTTGGAAGTAGTGTCGCCCTCACGAGACCCTCATTTGTCCGCGACTGTGAGCCAAGCAGGTCTCCAAAGTCGCTTCCATCAATTCTATGAACTGCGTCTCCTGCAAGACTTTACGGTTTCTCTTTATAACTGATACACTGTCCCATTGGAGAGTTACAACATCAGACGGTGGGCAGGACGCTCATGAGATGGGTCGAGTGGCAGCTAGTGTTAAGCGGAAGGATGTCAGGGTGGAAACCGATTTTAGAAGCAGTGATCTCATAGGGGGCGCTCTCTTGCCCCCTGGTGACTCTTGCGTTCTTTTGCAATCTTGAAACTGGGGGTTTCTGTGGGGCCTCCTGTAAAGAAAGCTCAGAGAGTGCAGAGTCCTGCCACGGGCCCAGCGGGGCAGGAGGAGGATCCCACATTCCTCTCCAGCCCAGTCCTCATCCCCCTCGCGCCAGTCCCGGGCTGAGCAGCTAAAGCTTGTCTTTGCCCCCGTCCCAGGTGAAGACTTTGCGGACATCCCAGAAAACTTCTTCGGGGTGGGGGGTGAGGAGGAGATCACCATCCAGACGGTGACCTGGCCTGACGTGGAGCTGCCACTGCCCCAAAACATCACCGAAGGGGAAGCCCGCGGCAACGTGATCCTCACCGTGAAGCCTGTCTTCGACGTCTCCCCCACCGTCCTGGAGCCCGAGGCGCCTTTCACATTCGCCCCTGACATAGGGGCCACCACCGTCCCTGAGGCCGAGAACAGGACTGGAGAGGCCACCAGGCCCTGGGGCTTTCCCGAGGAGTCCACACCTGGCCTGGGCTCTGTCACGGCCTTCACCAGCGAGGACCTGGTCGTGCAGGTGACCATTGCCCCAGGTGCAGCTGAGGTCCCTGGGCAGCCACGCTTGGCAGGTGAGTACCTGCCCCTCGGGGGATGCAACGGGGGCAAGTGGAAAGAACTTGGCCTTGGGGTGAGGGGCTGTCCTGGCTGCACCAACTTGACCTGGCACCTGGGACAAGCTTCTGTCCTCCCAGACCTTGCTCTCCCCACCTATGAAGCCAAGTGGACAGGCCAGACCAGGCATGTCCACGCTCTTGCCGCAAAGGACTATTTCAAATGAAGTCGTATGGGGGAGCCAGTGTGTAGATCAAGTAGACAAAGGTGCCACACGGATCTGAGTGAAGTAGAGTGGAGAACTGAGGCTCCTCCTGTCCAGGGACCCTTCTCGCCCCGTCAGGCACCTCCACAAAATAGAACCATTAGAAAACCTCTGCACTGGGCGACCCCCGAGGCCTCTCACGGCCCTGACCTTCCAGCACAAGGACCGGCAAACTGCGGGCCAAGTTTCGCTGTTCTTATGTGGCCCGGGAACTAAGAGTGGTTTTTACATTCATAAGTAGGTGGGGGTAAAAAATTAAAAAAAGAATAATATTTTGTGACACGTGAAAATGATATATTAATCAAATTCAAATTGCAATGTCCACAAATACAGTTTGAGTGGAGCAAAGCCATACCCGTGTCGTCTGTGGCTGACTTAGGATAATCACGAGTGAAGTGACCGTAACAGAAACCACGTAGCCCACAAAGCCTAAAATATTTCCCATCTGGCCGTTTCCGGAAAACGCTTCCAAACCCTGTTCTAGGATAACGGTGTTCCAGGTGCTTCACAGATGTCCAGGGAGTTTGGGGATGTCACACAGCATGGAGCTCAGGTGTTTGCCAAACTCTTCCATAGACAAGAAGGACATTCCGGTGTGGCCTCCACAAGGCCCTGGGTGGACACTGCCATCCACCGTCACACCCACATTGCCCCAAGCGGGATTTCAGCCTGAATTGCTTAGATAAACCCCGTGTGTCAGACAGGAGGAGGAGCCCCCATGCCCATGGAGCCTTGAGAACCAGGCACAGTGGGCACCTGACTTCTCTCCGCTTCTCTCCGTCTCCTCGCCACCAGGGGTCGTGTTCCATTACCGCCCGGGACCCAACCGCTACTCGCTGACCTTCGAGGAGGCCCAGCAGGCCTGCCTGCGCACCGGGGCGGCCATCGCCTCGCCGGAGCAGCTCCAGGCCGCCTACGAAGCAGGCTACGAGCAGTGTGACGCCGGCTGGCTGTGGGACCAGAGCGTCCGGTGAGGCACGAGCTGGGCTTCTCTCCCAGCCCGAACCCAACCCTGAGAGGTCGAGCTTCACGAGCCACGGCCCGGCACAGCCCCAGCACAGGGCACCCGACACCTTGTGGATGAATTAATGAGTTAATGGCCCCACAGCTGCTCCCCGGCTTCTCCTTGGAACTGAGGCATATCCTGAAAGGCTGGTGCAGGGCTCTGGGTGATGTTAAGTTCTTGGTCATTTCCCCCCAAGAGACAGAGGGAGCCCTGCTCCAAAGCCCCCTCCTCAAGCCCCTTGTCCCCTCCAGCTCGACCCTGTGCCCTCCCATGCAGCGGGCTCTCTGAAGCCAGGGATCCCCCCAGAGGCCCCAAGACCCTTCCCCCGGCTGCTCAGGGGACTTGCTGCGGGAGGGGCTCCTTCCTGATTCTAATCTATCAGACAACCGGAGACACGCCCGGCCCAAGTCCCTGAGTGGCCTCAGCCTCACCCCAGGGCCCTGCATCCCCCAGGATAGGCCCTTATCCTCCCTCCTTTGCAGATACCCCATCGTGAGCCCACGGACCCCATGTGTGGGTGACAAGGATAGCAGCCCGGGGGTCAGGACCTACGGCGTGCGCCCGTCATCAGAGACCTATGACGTCTACTGCTACATAGACCAACTGGAGGGTAAGGGCCACATTCTCACAATAAGCTCTGTGGGCACATGAGTCCATTTGTTATAAATAAATGTTATATATACCGTCTGCCTTTTGGAGAGTCCCCACGCCTGTGAACAAATCAAAGGCTCTGAAAAGTCCTGCAGTAAAAGACCTCTTTAACTCTGTTTAATCCAGCATCGCCAAAGCTTATTTCCTCACAGATCTTTATTTTGTTTTATTTCATTTCTTTTAATTTCAATGGAAATCACCAAATTACTATTCCACTGAACCCAATTTTGGACATGCTGGTGTTCTGGAAAGATTTCAGCATCGCCACTCAATTGGTTTCGGGACTCTGGGCAAGTCACTTAACCTCTGTGGCTTCGATTTCCTCATCCGTAAAATGCGGCTGATTATACCCACATGAGAGGCTTTTCTGAGTGTTAAATGAGATATATATGAAAAGTGCCTGGCGCAAGTGGGTGTTTGGTACCTGCCAACGCCCTTCTGCCTGAAGCGGACAGGCACCCGATGGCTGTAGTGCTGAGTGTTGGGGCCCACCCGCTGCCCTCAGTGAGTTCGCAGGGCATGGGGAGCAGGTCCACAATGATCACAGCGCTCGGTGACAAGTGCAAGGGGATCGGAGGGTGCCTGGGTGAACCAGCTCTCTGGGCCAGGGCAGGGTGCCTAAGTGTGACAGAGAACCCGGAAAGGGGGAAAGGAGGGGAAGTTGCCTCCCTGCGGAGTGGCCAACTCGTCCCAGTCCAGCTGGGACTTTGCCCTTTTAGCACTGAAAGCCCTGGGGCCCCGGAAACCCTAGGCCCGTACAACTCAGGCACGTGGTCACTCCATTTCCCGGCGTCCCGGGAGACCTGAGGGGCAGTAGTCAAGGCGGCGGGTGGTGCAAGCGAGCTGGGCTGGGCCTTCACCTGTGTGCGCCGTGGCGGGCGTGGAGCCCGGTGAGGAGGGGCGGGCGGGGGAGCTCTGCCCCTGCTCTGGCCGTGGGCGTGGAGGGTCACCCCCACCTGCCTCTGTCCCCAGGGGAGGTGTTCTTTGCCACCCGCCCGGAACAGTTCACCTTCCAGGAAGCACTGGAGTTCTGTGAGTCCCAAAATGCCACGCTGGCCTCCACGGGCCAGCTCTACGCCGCCTGGAGCCGCGGCCTGGACAAGTGCTATGCCGGCTGGCTGGCTGACGGCAGCCTCCGCTACCCCATCGTCACCCCCCGGCCTTCCTGTGGCGGGGACAAGCCGGGCGTGAGAACCGTCTACCTCTACCCCAACCAGACAGGCCTCCCAGACCCGCTGTCCCGGCACCACGCCTTCTGCTTCCGAGGTATGTGACGTCACCTCTCCTGGGAAGCCCCTTCTGCCTGGGGGGGCTCCCGCCCACTATGCCCATCTACCAAAGCACACAGGAAAAAGTCAGTCCCTCTGGGGCTGGGGCAGCTCTGGAGTGAGCATGACCTTAGGCTTTGATCCCAAGGCAAGATCATCCTTCTAAAGTTCCCCATAGACAAGTAGAGAAAAGTCAGAAAGAACTTGGGCTCTAAAATCAGGCAGACTTGAATTCGAATTATGGCGCTGCTACTTAATAGCTGTGTGAGAATGGGGACATAACGGTTCCTACTTCAAAGAGAGGTGCTGTAGGGACTAACTGGAATAGTGCGTGTGATGCATTTGGCATAGTGCCGGGGACATAGTAAATGCTCAATAAATGTTAGCTTTATTTTATATATATTTCTATATACGTTATGTGTGTATATAATATACCCTTATTTTATGCACCCTTTCATTTGTACACCCTTGTCAAATTCTCTCCTGCTTGGAAATATTTTTGCGATGAGTTTAGTAAAATTATTCTGTTGTTCTTTACTAAACACCGGTAATTCACGTTTTTAATTGACCCGTGCTGTGGACACGCTACCGTATCACCCATCACTCCCAGTTAGATCTCTGAGAGGGATGTCATGGAGCAATGTGGTGGGCGGGGCCAGAGCAGGGCCAAGGCATTGCTGGGCTCTGATTGGACAAGTTCTCACAGTGTCCGTGGAAGGTCCGGGCGCACTGACCAGAAGGGAGATTGTAATAACAGCTCGTGCCATATTTTAGGTACTATACATCAAAACTGAGAGTCTTTGCAACTTCCTGTGAATCTATAATTATTTTTAAATAAAGTTAAGGAAAAACAAAAACCCTGAGTATCCCCAAGTTTCCCAGACTTCCAGGGTCACCTTCTGAAACCCAATTCCAAGTGCAGCCCCATTTCGACAGCGTCAACGAGGCCCGTTCTCTCCCAAAGGATTTGATGAGGCGCTTGTCTCGGAACCCCTCTCCCTGCTCTGGGCGGCGGAAGCTAAGCCGGCTAGCCTCCCAGGAAATCTCCAGCCGTGTACCCCCACCCACCTACCCTGACCCTTGGTCAGCTCAGCCTTGTATATTACCCTGCAGAGAAATTCACCTTCCTTCCTGACCAAGCCTACTGCTGGTTTCCCCAAAGCCAGAACAGTTACCCCAGTCTGTGAGTCCTGCTCGCACCCCTCCAAGTCCCAGGATGGCTTCATGGAGTTTAAATAGCACCCTCTTGTTTTTGGTCCTGACGCCCTTGGAACATAATCTCTGTCCCCAATATAGGCAGCATCGTGCAGTGGCTGAGAGCATGGAGTCTTGTACCAGATGCTTGAATTCAAAGACTAGATCTGCCACTTATAAGCCACTGACCCTGGATAAATCATGTAACTCTGTGCCTCAGTTTCCCCATCTGTAAAATGGGATAATTAGTATCTATCTCATAAAGTTGTTGTGAGATAAGATGATTTTATATACATAGAACTTTTAGTATAATGCCTGGCATGTATGATAGACTCTGCAGGAGAGATGCCCCAGACCAGCCTGAACTAAACCGCTGATGGTGTGTGCCTATCGATATTGTATAGTTGATGCAAAGGCTCTTATTAATTGAGACAGCAAAGAGCCACCTCTGAACTGGGAGGTGGGGTGGGGGTAGGCCAGCATGGCTCTCGTACAGGCCTGGTTCCCCTCACAGTCCCCTAGCTCCCCTGAGGAAGGGCCAGCCTAGACAGGTCACTGGCAATTGAGGGACCCTCACCACCCACATCCCCTTTAGGTGTTTCAGCAGTGCCCTCTCCAGGAGAAGAGGAAGGTGGCACACCCACGTCGCCCACTGATGTGGAGGACCGGATCGCTACCCAAGTGGTGCCTGGTGTGGCTGCTGTCCCCTTGGGGGAGGAGA
>NW_012144967.1:12005642-12008858 GCF_000956105.1 Propithecus coquereli
CTACTGCCAGGTCAGTGTGACTTGGGCTCTGGGACACACCCCTGTCTGCCTATGGTGTGCCTGGGGTTGTGGGAGGTTTCTCCACCTGGGACCTGTGCTCTGTTTCCCCAGGCCCGGTACCAACTTTGGCCACTTAGCTGGCCTCTGGGACCTTCCAGAGTGACAAGGACAGACTTGTTCCTACAACACTCCCACACATATTCACTATTCCCTTCCCTTTCTTTCTCCTGCACACGTATCCCACATGCTTGGCACTGTGCCAAGCAGGGGGCCCTCAGCTACCCTGTCCTCCTGCACCGACATCCCTCCCTAACTCTCTCTCATAGGAGGATCTCTAATGGAGGGGAGGAAACCAGGGAGGGGGTTATGTTGGAATTCTGACTGTGACCTGCCTCCTTGCCTTTCTCCTCCTTCCATGTCCTTCTTCTGGGCCAGGCCTCCCAGCCAGAACTTCCCGAACTCCATCTTTCATGATTTAACTGGATGGGACTTAATTGGATGAAAGCAGCAGTCCCCAAACCTTGTTGGAAAAAAATGTTTTGTGGCCACTAAGGTTTGGGAAATCCTGGCCTATGGAAATTGACAGGTTTCCTCACTGCAGACCTTCTCAGAGCCTTGAGTATGCTAATATGCACTGTAAGTCTCCAAGAGGAGGTGATGAATGCAGTGTGTCCCAAATGAACCTGACCACAGAAACTTTTTTCCCCCGTGGAGCATTGTTGACATCTAGTGGATACGGCTGAATTAAAACAATGTACAGTAATGTGTGTGTGCACTTAATAGAGTCCGTTCCCCTGGGGATATGTGCATCTGAAGAAAAGAGTATATCAGAGCTTCCCACTAATTCACCCAGTCCTGCACCGGCATTCTGTGCATGGTTCCTGAGTAATTTGGTGGTGCTAGGCACTCCTCTGGGTGCTGGCAATGCAAAACCTGGCACCCTTCCTGCCGGAATCTAAGGGAACATCTGTTGAACAGCTGGGAGTCTGGCCCGGAGGCCTCACCAGCAGCCACACCTACCTGAGGCCTTTCCTCACCCTCCACTAGCACAGGAATAACAGCGCCCTCGTTGGCAGGAGGGTGTGGCTTGGCACAGGACCGTGGCGACCCCTCGTGGGGTCTTACCAGTGCGAAAGGGGCTCCAGTGGCCCCGTAGAAATGTTTTCCAAACTTCAGTTCCCAACCACCGTGCTGAGTTCAGCCACATCTGGGAACTGGCTATACTGTTGTTTATGCCACATGTTTTTCTTTAGATCGACTTTCTTTAAAAAAGAAATTTGAATTTACTTAAAAGAGAAATGTTATATCATGACTGTAAATGGTCATTCCCGTGTGCTTCTGATGTATGTATATGAAAATGCATTACTGTCAATATAAAAAGAATGCTTTTCTGGATCCCACCTAAAATCATCTCGCATGCTATCCTTCACTCCCACCTGCCCCTCCAAGATTCTCCTCCACGCATGCGAGGACTGCGGGCCTGTCCAGCAGGCCCAGCACCCTGAGTGATCAGGTGCTCCGTCTGGGAAATAAACCCGAAAGTGCATGCAAGTTCCAAAACCCAGCAAGGTTACTTAAAATGCCAGAGGAAACCAGACCAAAACAAAAGACTGTGACCGTAATTATTTAGAATGGTGGGGTTTTCCCTCTCCTTTTCTCTGTTTTTCAGATCCCCTGTAATAAGGCTGTCAGAACTGAAAAAGTTAATGTGTGTTTACACACAGCACCACCTGGCCCTCCCGACTTCAGAGGGATGGGTTAAGATTAATAGTTCTCACACTCAAGCAAGCATTGGTGTCGCTGGGAGGGCTTGTTAGAACACAGCGTGCCGGATCCCATCCCAGAGTTTTGGAATCAGTGCAGCTGGGGTGGGGGCTGGGAATCTGCTTCTCTTAACACTGCGCTCCCCAAGCCCCAGGCTGCGGCCCAGTAGCCATCTGTGGCCTGTTAGGAAACAGCTGAGTATCACCGCCTGAGCTCCGCGCCGCCTCCCCCAAAGCCACGACACCCCACTTCCCCATCTCCAGTCCATGGAAAAATTGTCTTCCATAAAACCGGTCCCTGGCACCAAAAAGGTTGAGGACCATTGCTCTATCGGGCTCCTGGTGATGCCGGGGCTGCTGGCCCCGGGGCCCATGCTTTCAAAACGTGGGGTTAGATGAATGAGTTGAGAATGTGGAAGGACTTGAAGGATGATCCTGGTGTTCTCGGTGGTGGCCAGGACCCCTCATCCAGGGTGCCGTGTGACTGGCTCCCCGGGAGTCTCAAAAGCACAGCCTGTATAGCCTGTGGCCGCGAGGGTAGCGGGGGGGTGCTTCTTGGTGCCCTCCCTCCCTCTCTCCCTTCCTCCTTCCTTTGCAAGACACTTGCGCAGTTCCATTAGAGAGCATCTGGACACATCTCTGAGCTCTTGAGAGAAAGGTTTCGCTGTGGAAAGAATGGAGTTCAGCTTCTATGCATGAGCTTAAACTGGGGCAGTGTTAATGAAGCCACACCTCATCTTTCTTCCTCCTCTCCTCCAGGGCCCCCTCCTACGTGGCCTCCCCCTGGCGCAGCAACAGAGGAAAGCACGGAAGGCCCTTTTGCAACTGCAGCGCCCTCTGCCTCAGAGGAGCCGTCCCCCTCGCAGGAGCCGTCAGCCTCAGAGGAGCCGTCCACACCTTCACCCCCAGCGCCCAGCGGAACTGAGCCGCCAGGCTCTGGGGAGGCATCTGGGGCCCCTGACATCAGTGGTGACTTCACAGGCAGTGGAGAAGCATCAGGACACTTTGACTTCAGTGGGCAGCCCTCAGGGGTCAGTGCAAGTGGGCTGCCCTCTGGAGAACTTGACTCCAGTGGCCTCACCTCCACAGTGGGCTCAGGCCTGCCTGTGGGAAGTGGACTGCCCTCCGGGGAGGAAGACAGAATTGAGTGGTCCAGCACTCCTGAGATTAGCAGACTGCCCTCTGGAGGTGAGGGCCTAGAGGGTTCTGCCTCTGGAGTAGGGGACCTCAGTGGACTTCCTTCTGGAAGAGAAGGTCAAGAGACTTCTGCCTCTGAAGTAGAGGACATCAGTGGGCTTCCTTCTGGAGGAGAAAGCCTAGAGACTTCTGCTTCTGGAATAGAGGATCTCAGTGGACTTCCTTCTGCAGGAGAAGGTATAGAGACTTCTGCCTCTGGAGTAGAGGACATCAGTGGGCTTCCTTTTGGAGGAGAAGGTCTAGAGACTTCTGCCTC
>NW_012144967.1:12010129-12014963 GCF_000956105.1 Propithecus coquereli
TTTCCTGATATCAGTGGGGGAACATCTGGAATTTTTGAGATGAGTGGACAGCCATCAGGGTTTCCCGACACCAGTGGGGAAACATCTGGAGTGCCTGAGCTTAGTGGACTGTCCTCCGGACAACCAGGTGTCAGTGGAGAATCTTCTGGAGTTCTTTATGGCAGTGGTCAACCATTTGGCATAACTGACCTGAGTGGAGAAACATCCGGGGTCCCTGATCTCAGTGGGCAGCCATCAGGGTCACCAGGATTCAGCGGGACAACACCTGGAATCCCTGACCTGGTTTCTGGTGCCACGAGTGGCAGTGGTGAATCTTCTGGCGTTACGTTCGTGGACACCAGTTTGGTTGAAGTGACCCCTACGACATTTAAAGAAGAAGAAGGCTTAGGGTCTGTGGAACTCAGTGGCCTCCCTTCTGGAGAGGCAGATCTGTCAGGCACATCTGGGTTAGCGGATGTCAGTGGACAATCTTCTGGAACAATCGATTCCAGTGGGTTTACAACCCAGGCTCCAGAATTCAGTGGCCTACCAAGTGGCGTAGCTGAAGTCAGTGGAGAATCCTCTGGAGCTGAGACTGGGAGCAGCCTGCCCTCAGGAGCTTACGATGGCAGTGGGCTTCCGTCAGGTTTCCCCACCGTCTCTCTTGTAGACAGAACTTTGGTGGAACCTGTGACCCAGGCTCCAACGGCCCAAGAAGCAGGGGAAGGGCCTTCAGGTGTTTTGGAACTTAGCGGTGCCCATTCTGGGGCACCAGACCTGTCTGGGGACCATTCTGGATTTTCAGGCCTAAGTGGGCTGCAGTCTGGGCTGGTAGAGCCCAGTGGAGAAGCAGCAAGTACTCCGTATTTTAGTGGGGACCTTGCCAGCACCACCGAGGTAAGTGCAGAAGCCTCTGCAGCCACGGGCGCCAGTGGAGAGGCCTCGGGACTTCCAGAAGTTACTTTATTCACTTCTGAGTTCGTGGAGGGTGTTACTGAACCAACTGTTTCTCAGGAACTTGGCCAAAGGCCCCCCATGACATACACACCCCAGCTTTTTGAGTCCAGTGGAGAAGCCTCTGTGTCTGGGGACATTAGTGGAGTTGGACCAGTGCTCCCTGGGTCTGGGGTAGAAGCATCATCAGTCCCAGAATCCAGCAGCGAGACGTCTGCCTATCCTGAGGCTGGGGTGGGGGCATCTGCTGCCCCCGAGGCCAGCAGAGAAGCTTCTGGGTCCCCAGATCTGAGTGGAACGACCTCGGCATTCCACGAAGCTGATCTCGAGAGAGCCTCGGGCCTGGGGGTGAGCGGTAGCACTTTGACTTTTCAGGAAGGCCCCAGCGAGGGGTCGGCTGCCCTGGAAGTGAGTGGAGAATCAACCACCACCGCCTACTCGGGCACAGAGGCATCGGGCTTGCCTTCGGCCACTCCCATGGCTTCTGGAGACAGGACTGAAATAAGCGGAGACCTGTCTGGTCACACCTCGGGGCTGGATGTTGCCATCAGCACCAGCGTCCCAGAGTCCGAGTGGACCCCGCAGACCCAGCGCCCTGCAGAGGCGCATCTGGAAATTGAGTCCTCAAGTCCCCTGTACTCAGGAGAAGAGACCCGAACAGCCCAAACAGCCACCTTCCCAACAGACGCTTCCGTCCCAACTTCTCCAGAAGGGACAGGTGAGTCAGAGTCCACCGTCGCAGTATTGTTGGCATTTTCCCCCCTTAAATGTGTTTGGGCAGTTCAGACTGTCAGCTACTATAGCATAGCAGGAGGCAGTGCATCTCGAAGGTTCCAAACTCAGCCCCGTCATAGACTAGCTGTGCAGCCTCGGGCAAGATTCTTAACCTCGTCTGTGAAATGGGAATAATACCAGGGAAGATGAAACCGAATATAAATATAGAAAAAGCAGGCACTTAGCCTCATACTTTGCACACAGTTCACACCTATAAATATTAGTGATTGTCATCGTTACAGTGGAGTTGAGCTCACGTGAGGTTTTACATGTGAATTCAACTATCTGTGCTTGGCACAGGGAGAAAGAAGGATGACTAGTTAGTGCTAGAAATTCTGTTCGTGCACCCTGCCCCGGAGCGAGTGTGAGATGAGAGAGTAAATCTGCTAAGGACATTTATGTCCCAATATTTATTTTGTGCAAGGTTAAAAACTGCACAATGTAAGGAACTATACAGTCTCATTTTGGCTACGTCCTGACTTTAGACGCTGCGTCCCCACCCCCATCCTAGTACAAAAGGACTCCTGTGCTATTGTGATTGTCTCACCTCAACACACTCCCGGGCACTGGGCCGTGAGCACCGTAGCAGATTTTCTTTTGTTTTTTGCTTTGGGATCCCTTGCACCTCCCTCAGTGCTCAGAGAGCTTTCACAGCCAGAGATTTCCCCATCTAGATGTTGGGGACCAGGTGCCCAGAGAGACAGAGTCCCCAGAAACATGCTGATCAAAGCCAGCCTTGTGGACTTCAGGGACCTCATGCCCCAACTTCGAGGTCCCAGAGGCTACCCTTGTACCCAGGTGGCTGTGTTCTTGATGCTCAAACTCTCCCCTGGGGCTTGCAGCCCCTGCCAGGGCCTGTGCCAAGGAGCTCTGTGGTGCTGGGACCTGCCAGGAAAAAGAGGGACACGTCACATGCCTGTGCCCCCCTGGCTACACTGGCAAACACTGCGACATAGGTAAGACCCTCATTGACCGTGGGGGGTGAGGTCGGGGGCACTGGATAGACTCCTTCATCCGCAGAAGGGCACCCAGGCGGGAGGAGGCCACCAAGGTCAACTGAGGCTCAGGCTTGTCAGGCTGGGAAGGAGAGGGGCACGATGATGTGTCGGGGGCAGAAGCCACAGGATGAACATGACTCACCTTTCTAGAGTGTTTAGGTTTAAGAGAAAAAGGCAAGTTACGTAAGGAGTTTTCTATTGAGCCAATGATTATTTTATGAGTAGAATGAAAAATGTGCTTGAATTTTAGAGTTAAACTTGAGACTTCAAAAAATTGTTGATCGTGGGGTGAGTATCAAATACTGTGGTCACACCCTCTGCCCCTGGCGAGGAGTCTCTGAGGGGAGCCGTCTTGCGTCGTGCAGAGTGAACCCCACCAGGCAAGCCCTTGCAGTCACCTCTGTGCTTGGGTGTGGGTGCGGTCTGGGTCCCCTTCCTGCCCTCAAGGAAACGCACAAACAGAGCTGGTCACCCCAGCACAGGGGGCGGGGGCACGGTTCCCCGGGCACCCACCACTCCGGAGCCTCCGTCTGTCCTTAGCCATGGGTCGAGCAGCTCGTGAGATGGGCAAAGAGCCTGGGACCCTCTGATGTGAGGCGGCCCCCAAAACGAGATGACTAGAACCTGTCCGTCATTCTGTGGCCGCATCTGAGGCTTGTGGCCACGATGACATCTTACCTCTTCAATACAACCACCCTAGAGGGAAGAAATGCCCAGTTACCTCCAAGCTCCTATTCCTGGGCTAGCTCTCTCCACTGCCCCAGTGCCCTTGTCCCCAGCCCCTCTCCAAAGCCAAGAATCAGAGGCCCAGGGTCTTTCATAAAAGGACTTTGTTCCTGGCAGACACGCAAAAATGGAGAAATGAATCCTGGGGAAGAAGCAGTCACTACCAGGAAAACCATGCCAGGCAGCTGTCCTCCAACAGCCTTTACCTCACACACAAAGAAGGATTCTGTGTTTATATATATTAATATATATGCAAATTAACACATCATATATTATATACTCATATAATATAAATCTACTGTATAGGCGGCACTCATAGAGAGAATATATATATATATATAAACAGGCACAGGGTAGATACCCGCTCACTCTTCCCCATGCATGGGCTCCAAGGCCGGAAAGAGTGTGCTCTCCTAGGAAGGCCCTGGCCTTACTGCCGAGGGGACGGTATTTCCTCTGGGCCATAGCGACCCCAGGGACTGCAACTGCATCCCTCTGTCACCCACCCTGATAGGTGACTCTGTTCTTAGCAGCTCCTTCCCAACTTCATACTTGAAACAAACACGTGGCACTGGTGTCAGAAAGCACAGCAAGGCTCGTGTCCTCGGCAAACCCGAAACTAGTAGAAATAGGTGACGGCGGACCTTAACTATCCTGCTGTGAGGACAGCCTTTCTCTGATCCTGTGTATTTCCAACGGGCTTTCGGTCCCACGGTTTCTTCCCGGTAGCTGTGCGAGCAGCTTGGTAACGACCAGTTCCATTAGAGCCTGGAACACAGAGAGCTTCCGCCCCTCTCCCGCCTCCACTGGGCGGGTGAATGGAATCGAGAGCCAGGTCCCAATGCACTTGTTTAGCTCGCTCGTCTCCGTAAGACGCTCCCTCTCAAACTTAACCCGCTGCTGGCTCCAAAAGCTGAAGCTGGACTTCAGGGCGGCCAGCGTGGGAAGGGCTGTGGAGTCCGAGCTGGTCGAGTCAACAGTTAAAGCTGAGCCCTCGCTTTCCTCGACCGTAAACAGGGATCAGTGGGGGTGGTCTCAGCTCAAAAAAAAAAAAAAATTACAATGCACGAGATCTTCCCCCACGAATTCTGACTGAAATAGTCGTGTGGCCTTGGCATTGGGGGGGGGTGGGTTTAAAACTCCCAGGGGACTCCAGTGTGCAGCCCGGGCTGGGCACCACTGCCGTGAGGATTAAGATCGTCTGTGTGCAGCCTCCGGCCGGAAGAGGCATTTAGTAAAACTCGGTTCCCCTTCTCCATCCCTCACTCCACTGGTCAGGAAAAGCTTCAGCACCTCCAACGAGCGAGAAGTGAGGACCAGCCCAGGACAAAACCTGGGATCTTGTTTTCCGGGACTGTACCCCTGGGGTCCCAAGTCACTCCTGTTCAATTTAGCTGGAGGTT
>NW_012144967.1:12015013-12063337 GCF_000956105.1 Propithecus coquereli
GGTGGGTTTAAAACTCCCAGGGGACTCCAGTGTGCAGCCCGGGCTGGGCACCACTGCCGTGAGGATTAAGATCGTCTGTGTGCAGCCTCCGGCCGTAAGAGGCATCAGTGGGGGGGGTCTCAGCTCAAAAAAAAAAAAAAATTACAATGCACGAGATCTTCCCCCACGAATTCTGACTGAAATAGTCCTGTGGCCTTGGCATTGGGGGGGGGTGGGTTTAAAACTCCCAGGGGACTCCAGTGTGCAGCCGGGGCTGGGCACCACTGCCGTGAGGATTAAGATCGTCTGTGTGCAGCCTCCGGCCGAAAGAGGCATTTAGTAAAACTCGGTTCCCCTTCTCCATCCCTCACTCCACTGGTCAGGAAAAGCTTCAGCACCTCCAACGAGCGAGTAGTGAGGACCAGCCCAGGACAAAACCTGGGATCTTGTTTTCCGGGACTGTACCCCTGGGGTCCCAAGTCACTCCTGTTCAATTTAGCTGGAGGTTCAAGTGCTTCCAGAAGTACGGCAGATGGTGTCCCCCCTCCACGGGTGACCCACCATTGTCTTGCACTACAACCAGGAGCCACAGGTTGTTAAAAAGACCACACGCAGGTCCGTATCTCCAGGGTCCCTAGGTAGCAAAATGCAGCGTTATTCCTGTGGCGATATTTGAATACTCGGAGAAAACTTCCACCTGATAAAGGGGGACAGAAGTTGTGTTTAGTCCTAAAAAAAAAATTTTGACAATGACTGTCATCTTGTTTAGTCAATATTCCATAAACAAGTTCTTGATAAGTTATTAATCAGTAGTTTTGACTTCCAAACAAACATCTGCTTAATGAATACTCAGATTCTTTGGCAATTAGAAACAGGACTATTCCATTCTGATCCACTTAAAAAGCAGCAGCATCTTCCCCACTTCCCTTATGGATAGCACCTTGGGGACTGGGCTTCTGCCTCAACTCTGAGGTTTATTTCTCACTCTGTCACCCAGGCTGGAATGCAGTGGTGCAATCACAGCTCACTGCAGCCTCCAACTCTTGGGCTCAAGTGATCCTCCCACCTCAGTCTCATGAGTAGCTGAAACTACGGGTGCTTGTCACCATACCCAGCTAATTTTTTGCAGGGGTGATGTCTTGTTATGTTGCCTAGGCCAGTCTGGAACTCCTGGCCTCAAGCGATCCTCCCGCCTCAGCCTCCCAAAGCTCTGAGATTATACGCGTGCCTGGCTCCAACTCTGAGGTTTCTATCCTGGCTGTCACTTAGAATCACATGGGGTGGTTTTTAAAAGCATCTGCCTAGGCCCTGAGATACTCTGATTCAATCCTAGCACTGGTGCTTTTAAAAAAAATCTTTTAATAAAAAATATTTTTTAAACTGCCCCAGTGATTCTAATGCGCAGCCAAGGTTGAAAGATACTGTTCTCACCAGATCTCACACCCAATTTCCAGTCATCGCTGGTGCTGCGTGGATGTCTCTGAACTCCTCAGGGAGAAGGGTATGAACTTCATCGTATTTTTCACTTTCTAGATTTGGAGCTCTGATCTGTGATCTGACACTGTCTCTTCCTCTAGGGGAGATATTTTAATTTCAGTGAAACCTTTATCCCTAGGAAAGAAATGCTTTCAAACGAAGCGAAACTACAAGGTTACAAGTGAAAATACAAAAATACAAATTATACCTTCCTGACCTAACCAAAAAGTTCATGGGCAGATTTTAACAGGCAATTAATTGAATTTAAGAAGCAGGATATTAAAGTTATAGGCAAGATCAACCTTTAAAATATAAAAGAGTTGAAACAGTATCAATAATGATAGCATACTTTTCAATTTAATGATGCTTATCTTAAAAGCAAATTAGGACTGGTAGATATGCTCTTAACATTTTTCTTTGAATTGTGTAACAGACTCAACCAGAAAGTCAGTGTGTCTACTTAGGTCTGTCCATCCTGAGCGATTGTAGGTCTCGGCAGGGTGCAGAGCATCCATTGAGTTAAGAAATGTTTTCTGTATTTCTTGAGGGGATTTTCCCCCACACTTGCTCAGGAAAGTTATGTCCAGAGTCACCACATACAGCTGCGCTAGTTGTGCACTGACCAACTTGAGTAGTACTATTCATATCGTAGTCTTTATGAGTGGTGACCCCTTTCGTTGGGTATCATTTGAGTCAAAGCACCTCCTGTCATGCTTCATTCAGCATTTTCTATGAGCCAAATAAACTCTCTCTCACTTGGAGGTCCTGGGCTCTGACCCAGGCAAAAGCTAGAGAAGACCTATTCCAGATGGAGGCCTGGGATCTCCAATTGAAGTGATTATTTGCAAGTATCTCTCCTGCCCTAGCCATTACCGGGGGCTCTCAGTTATTTTCTCTCCTAAGTTAGAGATGTTGCTGGAGGGCTTTGTTCAGAAGCAAAGCGACTCTGCTGATCATACCAGTGGGAAGAGGACCCCGAGAGTCCTGGCACCCCCCAGAGCAGTGGTGGGGTGAGCGCTTGGGTGCTGTACAGAAATGGTAGCAGGTGCTGAGAGTCCAGGGCCCCAGTGTGTCTCTCTCTCCATGTGGGACAGAGGCCCAACTTCCAGTCTCATTTCCTGACTCCTCCATCCCTTCCAACCTGTCTCCCCGCATACAGATTGGGCAGATCACTTCACTGTTTTCTTACCTGTAAGTAGCATAACAGTGCCTGTGGCCACCAGATAGGATGATGTACGGTAAGGATAATGTGTGTGTGAGTCAGCATTTGGCTCAGAGAAGGTTCTCGACAGTTCGTGGTTCCCTCCCTGTCCTCTCTTCCTTCATGAAGTCTGCACATTGCCCAAAGCCCTTACCTCCCTCCACCTGTGAGCACCTTGTCTGGGTTCCCTCACTCTGTGCTCACAGCAGGGCCCAGCCCAATCCTCTGTTGGCTCCAGAAGCCAAAAGATGTCCTACGTGCCCTTCACACAGAGGTGGGAAGTGCAGGCCAGACTGGCCCTCCCAGCCAGAGGGGGAGGACATGAGGCACCACAGGCCTGAATGGCTGATGAGGACGCCCCACACAGGACACCCAGCCCTCTCCCCACTGCTGAAGATGCCGATTCAGCCTCTCTAAGCTGTCGTGGTAGCAACCACAGGCTCTCTGGCTCTCAGGGCCGTGGCCCTTCCTTCCCTCTCATCTTTGAATCCAGGGACCTGCCAAAAACCAGCTCTGAGTGCAGGAATTGGTCCCTTCAGTCACCATGGCATTCTCAGATTTTATGCCCTGGCCATACACAGAAAGAAAACAACACTGCCCCTGGACCTCAGGCTGCCTGGGGACAGGCGATGTGCAGTCAGCCTCTGGGACAACAGGAAGCCCCCTGGCCCGCCTGTCCTGCCCTTGCTCCCATGGGCCAGCCCAAGGCCCCAGGGTTGATGTCTGGCTCTTCTCCCCAGAGGCCACTCCTGTCCCCTGCTCTGTACAACTGCTTTAGCGCCTACGTTTGCTTGATTCCCCTTGCCCGGTGCTTCCCGTCTCCCGCAATGACGCTAATGGACAAGAGAACAGTAGCTTTCCTGAAGCAGGAGAGCCGCCCCCAGCTTCCGCCCCGCCGAGCGGCCTGACCTATTGCTGCTACTGCTGCTGCTGGGAATCCTGGGGCACGCTGGGAGCCCAAGTGCATGCTGGGAGTTCGCCTGTTCCTCCATGCATTTGATGTTGCTTGGAACAGTTCCAAGCTTGGAACTGTTGGTCTCTAGTCCATGGTGTGCACTCCCTGAGAGGAAGTTAAGGACTTCATGGGAAGAGAGAGATACCTGACAACTGGAGATTAGGAGCTTCGTGGGATGAGCAAGATGCCTGAGAACTGGAGATTTGCAGGCCACCACTGCACAAACCCAGCCCTGGCCTAGACGGTGTCTACTGTGCACTAGCGCACGGATCCAGAGGAGAGTGCTTTTGCCATCTTAGCAGAGGATTGACTTTTAGATCTGGTTTGCTCTATGGGAGGCAAGAACTAAATCCTGGCACATGTTTAGGACTCTGAGGTCCTATTCCCAACACAGGGCTTCGCTGCTTATGTGGAGACTACCTAGCGACATGTCATCAGATCCTGAAGGTTGTATGAACACAGTGCACATACCGAGGCTTAGAATCTTCAAACCACACGTCATGGTGCCCCAGAAGCCAGTGGACCCGCTCACGGCAGAATTTTATTGATCTCCTGGCAAGAGGAGCTTCATAATTCCTTTTATCATGTGTTCAGGAGAGGAAACCCAGAAAAAAAAAAAAAAAAAGCAGGAACCTTTGGAGTATTAAACACCAAGAAAGCAGAAGAGACCTCCCAGGGTTCCTTATCTCTCAGAAAGATGCAGGAAGACCAGATTAGGAGATCCAGTTCTTACCTTGGCTAACTGATGAAAATTTGAAGCAAAGGCTAGTGACTTACCAATTCAAGCCCCACAGAGAAGTTTGATCAGAGAGAACATCTTGGTACCAGAAGAACGAAAGGGAAGAAGAGCCTATCCGAAAAGGGGAAGCTGATGGGGACCAGCCTGTGTCCCAGGCTGGTGCTGGTGGGTAGCCACTTAGTAAGCACCTCCCTGGCTTCAAACACTTGTCTACCACTGGCCAGGATGGAACCCCTCTGGAAATCCTGACTCACTGGAGATACTCCCCTCTGAGACCTTAAGCTGGAAGGAGATTATATCAGGAAATGTTGGGCAGGGTATAGGTCCCTCTTCCAAGAGAAAGATCCTGACTTCATTTTAACAAGATATTCTAGAATCTTATTTACTGAAGACAATGGAGCTGTCTGCAACCCAAGAAGTCTACTGAGTCTCATGTAATATCCCATGCTGCCATTTTCTCATGGATCTACACCCTGCAGACCATTTCTAGGTTTTTCATTCTGGGACTGCATGGCCTTGCCCTCTTTCCCTGGTTCTTAACTACAGAGGAAGCCAGGAAAAGAAAGGCCTCTAACCCAGCTTCAGGAACTTGACTTCCAGTGTCCTTGCTCACCACCATGTTCATAGCCAGTTTAGAGCCCAATGGCTTCTTGAAATAGTCACAAGAGGAGGTATCTTTGGAGGAACTCCATGCTCACTCTCCCAAAAGGCATTTGGCTTTAGAGGTATCAGATCTCTTCAACCCACTGGGAAACCTGGCACCAACACTCCAAGCTTGCCAATCAAGAGTCACACATACCCGGGAAAACGCTTGTCTGAATCACTCCTTCAGCACTCCAAGATGGCGGCAGCAGCAGCAGCAGCAGCAACAGTTCTTAGGAAAACCAGCCAGTTCCCTCCCAGGGCTCTGAAGAGCAGCAGGGCTGGCCACCCATCAGGAGGCCCCAGTGCTTGCGAGGCTGGAGTAGCCGGCGGGAGTCCTAATGGTGGCCCTTGGTTTCTTGCAGACATTGATGAGTGCCTCTCAAGCCCTTGTCTGAATGGAGCCACCTGCGTGGATGCCATCGACTCTTTCACATGCTTATGCCTTCCCAGCTACGGAGGGGACCTGTGTGAGATCGGTACGGCCGTCTCGGCTTCAGCTAATGTCACTAACTGCTGCTCCCCCTCCTCCTTCCTCGTGCTTCCCTTCTAACCACAGGCTCCAGGCCTCAGCTGGGGTCCCCAAGGTCCATCTGAACAGCCATACCAGGGACCACAGCAGAAAAGTCTACCCCCTGATTCCTGTTCTTTCTCTTGGTCTTCCCCTTGAAGACCCTCCTCTGGGGCACTGGCGAATCTGACTGTAGGAGAGACATGCGGGTTGAGCCAGCCTGCACTTTGGAAGCGGGACTCTGGGAACCTTTAAAACACTAACCTTCTCCAGCGCTCCAGACCTGCTGATGCCACCACTGAGGCTGGTGCATGTGTCAGACTAAGAGGACAGAGCTGATTCCAGGCATTTGTCTTGAAGGAAGCCATGGAGTGGGCATAATGGGTTCTCACTCCAGATGACAGTCACGGATCTTCTCAGTGTGATCATGGGCATGTGTCTGCCCATGGGACCTTTGTGGCCCCCTCATGGCCCTGGGAGCCACTGTGCCACACTGGCCAAGCTTCCTTCCTCTTCTCCTGGGGTGAGAGCTATGCTTGGTCTGCCTGAGAGCTCCCGTGTCACCAGCATGCTCAAGTCATGCATGAGCAGGGACTGCTGCATGTCACCTTCTCCTCATCACCACTGTGACAGTTGCCATTCAATGCCACATCAGCCCATGCTTCCTTTCTTCCTCTCTTGTGCAAAGCAAAGGGCTGGCCAGAGAGAACGGAACCTTGTTGCAAGGGGCAGGGCTGAGTTTCCTCTCTTGGGCTTTGCCGACCCCTCCGCTTCTTCATCTCAGCAGAGCTGCCAGCTCTGCCAAGGGGAACTCTGTGCCAGGAAGCCTCCCGGGGCCAGACTAAGCCCTCAGCCCTCTCACCTTTCATGCTTCCTGGTTTCCCCCAGCCTCCTGGACCTCAGGGGCTTCCCAACTCAGAAAAGGGGAGATGAGACTTTTGGATGCGGTAGCCATGGTCCACGCAGAACTGGAAGGGTGCAGGGGCTAAGCTTAAAACCCTTTTCAATGAACTCTCAAGTTGCACACCCCAGAAACTTCCAGAAAGCAGGTGAAAGTCTTGGGAAGTCTCCCTTTGGTCCTAAGCAGTGTGGGGAGATAGTTTTGGATCACATGTTCCTTGGAGGCATTGCCAAGGTTACAGACTGGTAGAAGAAATTAAGGCTTCTGGAAGAAAAGACTTGGACACCCTCCCCTGCAGTCTTCCACCCTCTGTCCTGACCCCAAGACACCAAGAAATTGGTGCATGGGTCTTGGCTGGGGTGGGAGTGGAGAGCTACAAGGATTTTCTCCTCAGGATGCCAGAACATTCGCCACAGGGGAGAAGGGTCTGGAACATCCATGCAGACAACAGCTCTTGGATCCCAGACTGGGAGAGGGGCTCTGCTGGAATGGAAGCAGGGCCCTCGCTGGGCTGTGCGCCCTGATGGAGCTGAGAGATGGTGCTGGAGCCACCCAACTGGTCCCTGGGCCTGGGTGCCCAGCCAAGCAGGCTGCATCTCTTCTCCCGTCCCGGTCCTGAGCCCCCACCGCCCACGGCGCCGCCTGTCGTGGCTCTGCCCTGCAGCATCTAGCCGTCCTGCAAATCTGTTTCTGCCTCCCCAGAGTCTCCATCCTGCATGTGGCCCAACCACCACCCCCGGCAGCTGCACCCCCAGCTCTGCCTGCCCAGCTCAGCCCCCAGGCACTAAGAGGCCCCAAAACTGACCCCACAAGCCAGCCCTGGGATGCCTCTTTATGGTGCTGAGCTACCTCTGAGGCCTCTCTGCCCCTTTCTAACCCTTTGCTCACCCCTTCGGTAAGGCGGGGGTAGCAGGGGACCCTCCTGCTGCTCTGCCTCTTTCCTTTTCGGCTGCTGGCCTCCTGCCTCCTCTCTCTCCGCTGTCCACAGCTGTCTCTCCTCCGCCTTGCCAAACACCTGCCCCTTCAGCCTAAGACTCCTTACCCTCGGGTACTGGTCCTTCCTTCCTGGGACAGCCAGACTGTGGGACCCCATCAGGGAGGCTGCCATGCAGCCTGGGGGGTTCATGGCCCTCCACTCAGCCACAGGACCCTCCACCCAGAAGGCCCCAGGGAAGAGGAAGGGAGGGCCTTGGAATTTGCTCTGCCCGGTGCTGTCGCATCTGCCAATACCTGAGGTGTAAACACTCCCAGCAGGGCCAATGTAAAGCTACCGATGTGATGTCACTGAAGGCAGAGCTGGGAAGAGACTGTCACAATTGGCTCTCTCAAGCCTGAGGGAGCCACTCCAGCATGCCTTGCTTCTGCCCTTCTGGGCTCCTCCAAGAGTTCCAAACAGCCCCTTCTGCAGAGCTGAGAACCCACTTCAGATTTAGCTTTGTGCAGAGAGAAGCTCCTTCCCTCTTACCATCTGCCATCAAAATAAAATAAAATAAAAAGCCAGGGCCCCCGGGTCGTGGACCCCTGGTTGGCCGTCTCGCCCCGCAGGCGGCAGGCACAGTGTGCCCAGCTGGAGCAAGCTCTGACCGGTGGCCTTAGGGCCTGAGTCCGCTGTGGACCCAAAGCAGATTTCTTTCTGCTCCTCTGTCCCTACCGAGGTTCTGCGGGAAGGAAGTGGCCAGTTCCATTCCGTGCCCTAGCACGGCTCCTCTGTCCCTGGAGCCCCTCATGGCCTCGGCACCATGTTTTGCCTTAAATTGCAAAACCTCCCACCTTCCCACCTCTTTGTGCCTGGCCTGCTGACCTCTCCAGCCCTCCAGAGCAGGCATCGGCAGAGGAAAGCTTGGGAGAGGGAAGAGTGTGGCAGGAGGGAAAGAAAGGGCCCCTGGCATCTCCCAGAGTGGGAACGTGCTCAGAGGTTCCTGGGGCCAGGCCCTCCTGGCTCCCAACGGGAAGCTCTCTGCAGCTGGCCCCCTCTTCCCCTGAGGGCACAGCATGTGAGGCGGGGTGAGCGCAGGAATCCACGCCACAGACTGGCAGCACCTGCCATCCCCAGTGGGCCTCGGGCCCCTCCCTTCAAGCCCCTGCCCTGTGTTGCAGACCAGGAGGTTTGTGAGGAGGGCTGGACCAAGTTCCAGGGCAACTGTTACCGCCATTTCCCCGACCGCGAGACTTGGGTGGATGCCGAGGGCCGGTGTCGGGAGCATCAGTCACACCTGAGCAGCATCGTCACCCCTGAGGAGCAGGAGTTTGTCAACAGTGAGTGTGGCGGGACCCCTGGGACCTGGGAAGAAAGTGGCCACGTGAGCAAAGGACCTCACCCTGGAGTCAGCAGACTTGGGCACGGAGAGGCTGCAGAGGCAGGGGCCTCGGAGGGGAACAGTGTTCCCGGGCTCTGAGTTCCCTGAGAGCAGAAGACAGAGGTCTTTGGGGCCAGCAGCTCTGGCTGCACCAGGATAACTCAGTGCCAGTCAGAGTCAGCCCCAGACTAACCCTGTGGCTGTCACCTGTCTCTGCCAGCTTGGAGTGGAGGTCCAAAGTGCACTCCAGACACGGGTATACTGAGACCCTTGCAAGGACCTGAGAGGCAGGTGGCAGGCTCCTAGGAGCCCACCCACCGCCGTCCCCTACCCTCCCCTCTGCCTCTGTGAGCCCAAGTTTCTCAGACCCGACACCCTCATCCTCTCCAGACAATGCCCAAGACTACCAGTGGATTGGCCTGAATGACAGGACCATCGAAGGCGACTTCCGCTGGTCAGACGGACACTCCTTGGTGAGTTCTGCGGGGCACAGCTGGCGGCCCAGAGGAGAGGGGGTGGGGTAAAGACCCCCAGGGAGAGAAGCGTCCAAACCCCTGCAGCCCTCCAGGGCAGGGACTGTGTCTCCACCTCTGCCTCCGGAGCCAGCCTGGGGCAGGACAGGTTGAGCGATGATGGCGCCGGGAGGGAAGTGAGGGAGTATGAGCAAACCGCCGTGAGGGAGACATGGAGCTGGTCCGTGGAGGACCCGCGTCTACTCCAGGAGACGGACAGAGGCCACACAGATGCCAAGTGCACAGGAAGGGCAGTCAGTGCCTCGGTCAGTGGGCTGAGGGCCTCAGGGAAGGCTCCCTGGAAGAGGAGGACTTGAAGGGGGACTGAGGCCAGGCTGGAGGGAGAAGCCTGGGGCACTGCTCTGGTGGGCGGAGTCCGGACTGGAGAGCCCTGTTTCTGCCACCCGGCCCTGCCCAGGCAAGGCAGCCTGTGTGGT
This sequence comes from Propithecus coquereli, assembly GCF_000956105.1. Classification (NCBI taxonomy): domain Eukaryota; kingdom Metazoa; phylum Chordata; class Mammalia; order Primates; family Indriidae; genus Propithecus; species Propithecus coquereli. Next base: position 12,024,664 of record NW_012144967.1, read on the forward strand.
CGGCCCTTGTTGGCCCTTCTGGAAAAGAGCAGGGACTGTGACTCCCCGGACCAGAGCCAGGCTGCGTGGCCCATTCCCTGGAGGACCTGTGGGCTCTGCTGTGCCTAGGGCAACCCTGACCACATTCCCTGGGGCCTTCGTGCCCATCAGTTGAGGCAAAAGAGAAAGGAGATGGGGAGAGGCTCCATGGGGAAGAAAGTGGGGTCAGGCCAAGCTATGCTACCCCTCCCCCACCTCACCCCTTCCCACTCCCACCGCAGCAATTTGAGAACTGGCGCCCGAACCAGCCCGACAACTTCTTTGCCACCGGGGAGGACTGCGTGGTGATGATCTGGCACGAGAAGGGCGAGTGGAATGATGTTCCCTGCAACTACCACCTGCCCTTCACTTGTAAAAAGGGCACAGGTGAGCTGGGGCCCGGGAGGGGGCCCAGAGTGGGTAAGGTCAAGACTTCCAGCTGTAGGTGAGGCTCTTGCTGTGTGACGGGGGCGAGTCCCTTGTGTCCTGGCTGCGGGTGTCTCCTCATCTGTCCAGCAGGCAGACTGGGGCTGGCCGGGGGCCCCTGCCGGCACCAGCGTCCCAGGACCAATGGCAAGGGCAAGCTCGCTGCTCGGGACCGTTTGCAGGGACAGCGAGCATGTGAAGGTCACAGGCTAGAGGACAGGATCCCCCACTCCACACGTATGGTCCCTTGGACATCGGCAGTAGAAAGTCACCCTCAAGGGCACCTCGGTTGGGAGCCTTCCTGTCTCTGGGGTCCCCAAGTCCATCAGACACAGAATCAGAGTTGTCAGGCTTTGATCCTTCAGCTTCAAGTCCGTGGACATGGAGGGGCTGGTAGGACACACCCCACCCACCCCTGCTCATGGCCTGGCGTCCCCCAGGCCTCCCGCAGGTCCCACTTCCCCTCGAACTGGATGCTCCCGGAAAACTGGGCTCTCGCCCTCTTTCCCTACCTTCCCCCCCCCAATTGGCCTCCCCTCCGCCCCCTAAAGAACAAACCCCACCTGGAGTCCCTTCCTGCTGCTCTAAGTCATTGAGGAACTCAGATGCTAGAACCAGCAGATTCCAAATTCTTAGTGGCCAGGGCTCACTGGCAGGGGCTCGGTGCCCCTCCCGTGGTGCCTCGGGCCGCAGCCAGTGTGGGTCAGCACAGAAGACCCTACGAGAGCTCTTTCTAAAGGCTGTTTACCCCTCAGTGGCCTGCGGAGACCCCCCCATGGTGGAGCACGCCAGGACCTTCGGGCAGAAGAAGGACCGGTACGAGATCAATTCGCTGGTGCGGTACCAGTGCACCGAGGGCTTCGTCCAGCGCCACGTGCCCACCATCCGGTGCCAGCCCAACGGGCACTGGGAGGAGCCTCGGATCACCTGCACAGACCGTGAGCATCACCCCTCCCACCCTCACAGGGCCCAGGGTCAGATTCGGCCGGCGCAGCCTCCTCCCTGTCCCCAGAGCACTGTGGTGGCTCGCCCTCCCCCTGGGGTTTTCACACCATCTACAGGGTCGAGGAAGTGCAGCGAGGTCAGGGGGCTGCCCAGCCACAAATCACTGCCCCTAGGGGTGGCCAGGTGCCTTCCCAGGAGGGGGCTCACTTTCACCGAGAGGATTCAGGAGGAAAGTGGCGGCCTGCTGTCCTTTTCAGCACCGGCGTGGACACCCTCAGCCCGAGGAGACCCAAAGAAACATCAAGACCAGGGAAGCTCCTAAAGCCCCAGGCTGCCTTAGTGAGCTCCTGGTGTCCGCAGGGATCGAGGGGAAGCTGGGGAGAGCGTAGGCCCAGCCCCACTTTCTGGGTCCACCGATATTTTTCCGTCTCCTTTCACCCCAGCCACCACCTACAAGCGCCGGCTACAGAAGCGGAGCTCACGGCCCCAGCGGAGGAGCCGCCCCAGTACGGCCCACTGAGAGGAGCTTCCAGCATGCGCCAAGGATGCTGAGCCCAGGAGCCTGCCAGGCTGACAGCACATCCCACCCAGATGGTGTCCTCTTCTTGTCACTTTTTGTCATATAAGGAATCCCATTAAAGAAGGAAAAAATAAATCCTACATTGTGTATGCACCCACTCATCCCTCCAAATCACCAAAATTGCATCTAATTTGTCCCCTAAATGCCAAAGCAAAGCAAATTGATTGTAACCCATGGACTGAGTTTAGACACATTTCTTCAATCTCCCATTGTGCCTTTCCAGGGACCAGTGCAGGGACAGGGGGAGAAGGGGAGGGTTAAGTTAAATAAAGAAGATTATTTTTGTTTCCTGACTTTATCCAAGAGCAGTGCAATCGTTGGTTATTTCACCTCCAGGGGGAGCTAGGGAGGAGGGCGGAGGGTCAGAGGAGCTGGAAGGGGCAGAGGCCCCAGGGCATGAAGGATTGCGAGAGGAGCCACAGGGCTGCACCCTCTGTGTGCGGGAGAAACGCCGGGGCAGAGGGCAGAGTCCTGCCAGGCAGCCAATGGCGAGTGCGAGTGGGCAGGAGAGAGCCACCGAGGGATCTTCCGCCGCGAGAGGGTCAGGTTCCCTCCAAGGGTCCCTCCTCCAGTGTCCCCTAACCAGGGTCTGCCACCCTAGCAGGTGTTGACTTGGCAGGGCCGGGTGGGGGCACTGCCTTCCCAAGGGAGCGCCACCCAACCCTTCTCCCCTCCCCGCCACCACCCCCGGGACCGTGCAGGCACCAGGGTTCCGTGCACCTATTTATATTTTTGAAAACTAAAGATTATGATAATTATAATAATAATAAAGACATTGGAAGAGAACTATTTCTTTCCTTTTCCCTTTTTTTTTTTTTCCATTTAAGGAGAGGCAACCATGATCTGCGGTCTACTGAAGGGGCTCTTAGAATGGTGGCAGCGCAGACAGGTTTTGATCAAATGACTCCAAATTGTGCGACTGCTGTCAGTTCAGAGCCGGGGACAGTCACATCTGCTGTGCTGCATTTTCACCAGGGTGCCGACGTGTTTGATGGGTTATTTGAGTGTGTTTGTGTGTGAACGTGGAGCATGTGCGGGCGCACGTGGTATGTCCGTATGCATGTGTGCCTGTCACATACGTGACCTGTGTCAGGGGGTGCGTGTGTGGATTTTCGAGCGGGCACACTGTCAAACAGCTCACATGTGACATGTGGTCACCTTGCATAGTGTGGTTCTTTGATACCACACTGCTCGTGTGGGAGGACTCAATCAGTAGACTGAGTCCAAGAACAAAGATAAAAACCAGGATTTATAAAGAGGGAAGAAAAACAAACTGCAGATATCTGGGAACAGGGAATCTCGCTGACACATTCTGAGGGGAAACTGGCTAGCCAGCTACAAGCAAAAAGGCCTGGGCATTCTACCCCGCAGTAGGCTGCAGGACATCAGTGGGAACCTTTCAGTTGTTTATGGATTCCCTGACAAACCTCGACAGTCGAGCGGGCACGTGGGGGCCGGGCGGTGTCCGTCCACCAATGCCTCCTCCTTGGACACCTCCCCCCCCGGGAGCTGGACATGCCGTTGTGTCTTTGCAAGTGCGTTTGTGTGCTGGCTGGAGCGTGCGGTGTGAGTTTGTGCATGCCAGTATCTTTCCAAGTGTGGGGCAGTGCACAGCTGAGTGTTTGTTGGTAAATACATACGCATGCCTCTAGCTCTGGAAGAACAGGTGGGCCAAAGTGGCGGGTACAGCAGCGGTCACAAGTAAGGACCCGACACTTACTTAATCCATTAATTAACTGATTAGTTGGCGGCACACCTGTCAGTGGTTTTCAAACCTAAGTGTGCATGAGAACCACAAGGAGGGCTTGGTCATAACACCATGCTCAGCCCCCCTCACCCCCAAGTTTTTGACCCAGCAGGTCGGGGGTGGGGCCCAGGAACTTCCATTTCTAGCAAGTTCCCAGCGACGCGGATGCCACACTGTGGGAAGCCCCGGCCAAGGGAAGAACTGACGGAACGCGTGACTGGCGAGGGCAGAGGCCTGCCTGTGCAAGGCAGCAGGGCTGGCTGCCTGAGACAGGGTGGTGGGGCAGAGGGTGACACAGAGAGGGGTGGTCCCTGAGACCCTCTGGAGGGCACGGCCGCCTCTGCCTTCCAAGAGGCAGCTTCCACGCTTCTGCTGGGCCTCACACAGACACCCCGCAAGGGCATGGGGCTGGGGGGGCCACAGGCCAGCGCCCCAGATGCTAGGCCAGCCCCCAAGGCAGGGTGTGCCGTGGGGCACGCAGGGCCAGAACCAAGTCAGCTGAAGGGGCAGCCCACGGAGCCCCCTGCCCACCCCACGGACTGACCCAACTGCCCTGGGGAGCTGGGATGGAGCTGCCCCCGACACGCCCGCGGGGCAGGGGCTGGGCCCTGAGACGGAATAAGACGGAGATGCAGAGGAGGGCTGGGGTTGGAGGAAGTGAGTCACAGCACCATTTATTGTCCAAAGAAAGTACATACACCAGAAGGCCACTTCCCACCAAGGGAAGAATGAGGACAAAACACAGACTCTTTGGAACCAAGAGAGGAGGGAGAATAGGGAGCGGATTCCGCCCAGAAGCCTAGGACTCCCTCCTCAGTGGCCGATCTGGGCCAGCAGCCTCTCGGAGAAGTAGGAGGGGTCAGGAGAGCCCCAAAGCCCAGCTCCGGGGGGCCGGGAGCTCCCCCTCACCCAGGCCGAGGTTCAGGGACAGCTGCAGCCACCACGCCCTGACTCGCTGTGGCACCCTGGGCAGGCACTGCTGCTCTGGGCACAGCCTCCTCAGGGCAGGGAGCCCTCTGAAAGCCCACGAACCTCAAAGGTCCCAGAGGAGAGGGCAGGAGGATTCAAGGGGGAGCCTTGGGGTGTCCACCTGAGCAAAGGGAGGCGTTGGATTCCGTCAGGTTTACAAAATATAGTAAAAATTTTCTTTTAAAAGTTTAAGTTTAGAAGTATAAAAACAAGACTAAAATTGCCCCAACCCACAAGGGAAAAGAAACCACTCAATAAATACACAGCACCTGAGGGAGCGTGACGGCAGGCCCAGGTCCTAGCGCTGGCGGTAGCAGTAGACACCATAGGAGGAGGTCTGGGGGTCTGGGAAGCCGAAGCTTCGGACGCCAGCCTCCGGGGGCCCACAGTTGGGACGAGGGTGAGCCACAGGGTAGCGGACGCTGCCATCTGCCAGCCAGCCAGCATCACAGCGGTCCAGGCCGTGGAACTTCCAGGCGGCAAAGAGCTGTCCCACCTTGGCGATCTGGGCGCCATCTTCCCAGCAGGCCTCCGTCGCCTCCGCCAGGGTCAGCTTCTCAGGGTGCTCCAGGTAGTACACTCGCCCTGGGGGAAGCGGGCGTGAGTGCCGGGCAGTGCAGGGACGGCCGGGGAGGACAGCGGGGCCTGCAGCAAGGCCAGCCCCAGCGACCTGAAAACTGTCTCAGCCCAGGGAACTGTCATGCTGTGAGCATCTGCAGTGGACACTCCTGGGGACAATTCCCGGTCCTCGCCCTCTCCCTGAGAGCACCACCCACCTGCCACAGCACGGAGGTCCCTCTAGTCGTGTCTGTCCTCACCCAGCCCCCTTCCCTATTTGCACCCTGGAGGGCACCCCACCTAGGCTGGACCAGTCAGTCTCTCACCTGTTCAGTTTTACTGAGCGCCTACTATGTGCCAGGCACTTTTCTAAGTGCTTAGAATATGGCACCAAACCAATTTCTGCTTTTACTTGTTTATCTGCCTATGAAATGGGCTGCTTCATGAGGACAGACTGTGTTTTATTTGTCTGTGATGCCTCCAAGCCTAGTCTAGGCACTCAGAAAATGTCTGACGAATGGATAAACCAATGATCGGCCTGAAGCGGCAGCCACAAAGCACTCGAAACTCAGACGCACGTTGCCCCGAGACACGCCGGTGCTCCAGGCCTCCAGGTGCTGGTGCCAGCAAGGCAGGCAGAGGGGTCCAGACACTGCCCTTTCACAGGTCCCCAATGGCCACCAAACCCACAGGCCTGCACCCAGCCATTCCACTCACCCTTGAGGGCCGTGGCGAAGCAGAACACGTCGTAGCGGTGCAGGCGGCGGTGGCGCTGGCCGTAGCTACGCACGCCAGGCGCCAGGCCCAGGCCGCCACAGGGCTGCCGGGGCAGCGTGATGGGGTACTGCACCGAGGCGTCCTGCAGCCAGCCCGCGTTGCACCAGTCCAGGCCCTCCTCCCAGGCCCGGAAGAGCTGCTCAAAGGACGCCACCACCGCGTCCTGCTCCTCGCAGGCCTGCTGGGCCTCGTGGAAGTTCAGCTGGTAGCGCCCCTGGGGGGGCTGGTAGGGGAAGACCACACCTGGGGAGAGGAAAGAGGAGCTTGGAGGGGTGGGCGGGGCCCGGCTGGCTGGATATGCTCCCCACAACACACGCACACACACGCACGCACACACACACATGCACACACACATGCACGCGCACGCACACACATGCACACACGCACGCGCGCACACGCACGCACACATACACACATGCACGCACACACACGCACGCGTACACACACACACCCTGTCCCTCAGACAAGCTCAGCGAACCTCTGATCTCCTGTCCATTGCCCAAGTCCAAGGCAGAGCCTGTATCTGCTTGTCACGTCCCTCCCAGACGTGGGCCAGCACACAGCACTACCCAGAAAACATTTATTAAGGTAATTAATTAATCAGTCAGCTAATGTCCTTGGCTATAGAGCGGGAATGATACCTAATTCACAGGGCTGTCACAAGAGCTGCCAAGAGAATGTGCTATTGTCTACAGAAGACAGGCACGGGCCTTGGGCCCAAGAGGCCAGGCTTGGCTCCCAGCTCCCCTCGCAATCGCGGAAACCTGGTCATATGCCTTACTCTGCACGTGCAAGCTTCTAGAACGCAAGGAACTTTCCCTGTGTGACAGACGATTTTCGGGGCAAGAAAGGTGGTAAAGGGCCCTTAAATACAGGAGGCTCAAGGTCAGGGAGGTCTGGTCCCTCCTGGTGGCCAGGATTTAATAGGGGCCACAGGCTCCCCGCAAAAGTTACCATTCATGCTTGAAATTTTACTATAATAAAAAGCACTTCAAACATCCAAGATCCAGTCCCTTCCAAGTTAGGTGAAGCCTTAAGGAGTGGGGGTGACCCTAGCGGCCTGGGAAGGGACACTGCTTGGCTGGAGTTGTTTACCAAAGTCCTTAGACTCTCCTCCCTGTGGCCAGGGACCTGAGAATATATTTAGCCCCAAACTTCCCACCTCACTGGGGCAGGAAGCCGGGCCCCTGGGCAAAGCCGGGTTGAAGGGGCAGAGAAGCCCTGCCAGTCACTTGCCGCCTCCACGTGTGTTTGCAGGGGATTATTTTCTGCCTGGGCCCACCCTGGCCCTAACCCTTACAGCCCCAGGAACGGGGCGAGGGCTCCCTGTTTCTCTAGGCGGCCCCTGCAGACCCCTGACAAATGACTCCCGCAGGCTCTCTCCCGTCCCTCTGCCACCAGGAATGAGGAATGTGGCCCCTCTGAGCCACCACCTACGCCACTGGCAAGGCGGATACCGCGGGCAAAGACGGAGGAAACATTTCCAGACCCAGGCTTCATCCTCATCATCTCTGCGGGAGGGAAAGGAGGGGCTGTCATTCCCCATTTTACACCTGAAAGGTCTGGAGCTCCAAGGGGCCACGGCTGGGGAATTAGGTTATGCTCCTCCGCCCAGAGCCGCCCCCTGCAGGCCTGGGAGGTCCGGAGCCCCAGCCCCATCCTAGAGACGGAGAAGGTTAAAAAGCCATTTAGAGATCTCTCACAGGGGCCCCCACACAAGATACGGCTTGCAGGGTCTGGCGGGTTTTGTTTTTTTTTAAACAGGAGACGTTTACATGAAAATCCAGAGGTCTCCATAAAAAGATAAGCTTCTCTTGTCAAATCAGGAAATCTGGCAGCTCTGGGCCTGCCCTCTGGCGTGGCATCATCCGGCAACCCGGGCCTGAGTGGGTGGCTGCCTGTGGCCAGGGCCAGGGCTCAGCTGTGCACTCGGTCTTCACGCTCCCCGTCATCTCACACGGGGCCTGCTCCATTCGTTCGTGTTGCCTGCCAACCCTGCTCAAATCTCAGCTCTGTCTCTGATAAGCTGTGGGGCCAGCTCCCCTTTTCCTCTCTCCCTGGATGGCATGTGAATGAGGGGGAGCAGAGGGGAGCAAATTCTGGCGGCTGACTGCCTGGGTTCAAACCCCAGCTGTGCTATTTGCAAGCTGTGTGACCTTAGGTAAGTTACTTGACCTCTCTGGCCCTCATTTTCCTCATCCTTAAAATGGAGGTGGTAATAAGAGCAGCTTCTACGTGGGCTTGTTTTGAGGATTAAATGCATTTCTGTGTCTGAAGCACAAAGGTCTGGGTGCTTTCTCAGAGCCCCTCCCCTCTGCTCTCAGGTCGCAGAGTCAGCCAGTCCCAGTCGGGGTCTCACCCCGAAGCTCCAGCTCCACCAGGCCACTCTCGTCCTCCAGCCCATCAATGACCTCGCAGCGGTAGCGCCCATAGTCCTCCAGCCGCAGGTCCCGGATCTCCAGCGAGACTTCACGCTCCTTGTCCCGTCGCAGGTGCACCCGGCCTCGGTAGTCCCCGAAGGAGCGGAGCTTCAGCCCGATGGCCACCAGCACGTCCTGCTCCGGGGCCCCGTTCTCCAGCAGCTTCCACCATTTGACGCGCACGGGCCTTGGGGAGACCAGGGCCGGCTCGTAGTGGTAGCGGCAGGGCAGGGTCACACTGGCCCCTCGGTAGGTGAACAGGGTCTCCTCAGGCGTCTCTACCACCAGCTTCACGCCGTTGAAGAGGCCTGGGGGGACAGGTGGGGTGCACATGGGGGCCGACTGCAGCGTGTCTACACCCCTCAGGGGCCGCCCTACACCTTCAGCCCCAGCCCCCTCCAGGCTCAGCTGTTACAGATTGCGAAAGTGGCCACCATGCTCCGCCCCTCCCTGTAGCCCCACGCTCTACAGTGTGACTTTGCATCTCCTTCCATCAGAGGGTGACATTTGTTTCCCTGCCCCCTTGAATCTGCGCTGGCCTTGCCACTTGCTTTGACCAAATGAATGCAGTGGAAATGACTATTCGTTGTGCCTCTTCTGAGCCTACGTCCCAAGAGGCCTTGCTGCTTCCACTCTCTCCCTTAGGACCTTGCCAGCCACATGAGCACATGCCTGGCTCGCCTGCTGGAGAACGAGAGACCACAGGGGACAGAGGCCATCCTAGAGCACCTAGCCCCCAGCTGACCTGCCAACCAGCTATAGGTGCATCTGCAAGACCAGGGGAAATGGAGCCCACTCCAAATGCTGACCCTCAAGATCATGAGCTAAACAAGTGGCCGTTATCTTTGACCACTAAGTTTTGGGGTGGTTGGTTACGCATCAAAAGCTAACTGATATGGCAGGTAACAAGAGCCCCTCCACGTGAGGTGGGTGGCAGGGACGAGGGGCCCTGGCTCAGGTCCCCCAGTCTCCTTCCCTACCACACTGGCCACAGGGGACCACAGCCTCAAGTCCAACTGTCCACCATGATTCTTCCCAAATACCTAGCAACCCTGGTGAGCTAAGACCAGAACTTCTAGAAGACACTATACTCAGGGCTCAGAGTTACCAATAAACACAGAATCAGACATGCAACAAAAGAATCAATTTATGGGCTAAGGCTACCTCATCTTTAACTTGGGACCCCTACAGGGACCTAACGATCTCGTTCTCTTGGGTCTGGACTTCAAGACTTGCTTGAGGTGCATGAGGTGGGGGCAGGGGGTGGCGTGAGGGGTCAGCAGGAGTTAGACAGGGAGGTTCCCTGCAGAGGATCTCGGCTGAAAAACAGCTGTACCCAACCGGCCCAACTCCCTAGTTCGAAGGGTGGCCCCTGGGCCAGCAGCAGCATCACAAGGAACTTGCTAGAAATGCATATTCCTGGGCCTTGCTGAATCAGAAACTCTGGGGTGGGGCCAGTGATTGGTGTTTTAAAGTCTTCTTCCAAGGGACTCTGAAGCTCACTCGATTTGGAGCAGCCCTGCTCTGGAGAGGCAGTAGGGACAGAGGTTTGGGACTGCGGGCAGAAGCGGGCACTCCAGGCGTGCATCTTGGCTCCACCTTTTCCCAGCGTGTGATCTAGGAAGGTCAAGCCTCGGCCTCCTCCTGTGTAGAATGGGCCAGTAACGGTAGCTGCAGAGCTAACAGTAGCTGTGGTGAGGTCAAATCAGATAAGGCAGGACACCTGGCACACAGAAAGTGCCCAATGGGTATGAGTCAGGACTGTCACGCAGCAGTGACTTCCTTTTGTGTTCCCCAACTCTGTGTCTGAAGCTTAAACTTGAATAAAATGGAAAAGTACAACCACACAACAAAATCTTAGTATCTCCGTATGACAAAATACTATACACACTATACAGCCACATAAAGTAACCTGGTATGTGTATATTCACTCATTTACTTAGAAAAAGGTTTGTATTCTACGAGGTGAGAAGGGAAGTAAAAAACCATATGTATAGCATGAGCTGGTTTTGTTACAGAAAGTTTTCTTAATTGTGTATGAAAGGTTGGAAAGATACACAGGTTGAATATCCCTTATCTGAAGTAGTTAGGATCAGAAGTGTTTAACATTTCAGATTTTTTCAGATTTTGGAATATTTGCATTATACTTTGCTGAGCATCCCTGATCCAAAAATCCAAAATCTGAAATGCTCCAATGAGCATTTCCTTTAAGTGCCATGTTGGCACCTAAAATGTTTCAGATTTGGGATTTCAGGATTTGGGATGCTTAACCTGTACCTAAAAAGTAAGCAGGCGTTCGTTCCTCTGGGCGAGGGAATTATGTGTGATTGGCTGGCATACATTCAGGGACTGAAGGGAAAGAGGAAAATGAACCGTTAGCCTGGTGGTCTGGTAGAATCATGGGTGAGGAGTTGTGGGGAAGCTTGTTTTTAAATCTCCTGGAATCTCATTAAAGTCATGCTTGTACAGTAAAATAAATTCTGGAGAATACGAGTATGGTAGGCTAAATAATGTTCTCCAAAACATCCAGCTCCTAATCCCTGGAACCTGGGACCGTTACGTTATATGGCAAAATGGGCATTGCAGATGGGGTTAAACTAAGGGTCTGGCAATGGGCAGAGTATCCTGGATTTTCCAGCCAGGTCCTAAATGCAAGCACAGGTTCCTTTGCAGAAGGAGGCAGAGGGAGATTTGACTACAAAAGAGGGGAAGGTCATGTGTCCACAGAGGCAGAGATTAGGGTGACACGGCTATAAGCCAAGGAATGCGGGAAGCCACCGGAAACCAGAAGAGGCAAGGCAAAAACAGAGTCCTCCCTGAGCCTCCCAGGGAGCACAGTCTTTCGAACACCTTGATTTCTACCTGGTGAAAGAAGTGATTTTGGACTTCTGGCGTCCAGAACTGCGAGAGCATACATTTCTGTTTCCAGCCAGCGAGTTTCTGGCAGTTTGTTACAGCAGCCCTGGGAGACTAATAAAAAGCGGGGAGAGTCTCCCGCAGGCACAACCACCTACCCAAAGGGAGAGGGCAAGGCGAGAGACACCCAGCCCCGCCGCGCGGCTCATGTCTCGTCTCCAGGCCAGGCTGTGAGCTCTTCATGGCAGGGGCTGGGTATTATTCACCTTTTAATTCCTTCCACGAACAAACCTCAGCTCGTATTCTTAATAACTGTGGGGCAAGGGCAACTGGCTCAACTCTCTGAGCCTCAGTTTCCTCATCTGCAAGATGGGATCATAATATTAATAGCATCTATCTTCAGGGCTGCAAGAGCAGCCAGCGTTAGTTCAGCCTGATCTGCAGCCACACTGCCCTGGTTGTTGAACACTTTTATTCTCACTCTTGCCCACAGCAGAGTTTTTGTAAGGATTATATGCGATAATGTACGTAAGGCATCTAGAAGCATGTCTCACCCATGCCAGGTGCACAATAACTGCTAATGAAAAAGTCCCCTGCCCAAGGCCACACCACTACTAAGAGGCAGAATTATAAGATTCAAATTCATGTCTCTTTGACCCCAAATCCCCTTCCCACTGGAGAGACCAGGGGAGATCGCATTTAAGCTGGATCTTAAAAAATTGGCAGGACTTCGGGGAAAGTATAAAAAGCCTAAGTGAATCTGGCTCCATGTCCAAGGGGCTGGCGAACAGGATAACTAAACCATCTCTTCCTCTCATCTCAGAGCACGGCTGGGCCACTACGCAGGCCCAGATAGGAAAGGGGGATGTTACGCCATGCCCCGTCCCTCGTCTCAGCCTGGCAGCTGCATGTCACAGCAGGAGCCCAGGGAGGTTTTGATCACCCAGCGCAGCAAAGAACCAAGCCCAAGAGGCCGCCCACCTTCTCCATGGCCGTTGCCGGGGTCCCGGCCGTTGGAGTAGTAGAAGCCGTTGTAGAAGGGCAGCCCGGAGACGCCGGGAAGCAGGAGCACCAGGCCCAGGAGCAGCAGGCCCATCGCGTCATGCACAGCCACAGCGCCAGGGTGTCCCGGACAAGGCTGGGCCCCAGGGCCAACTGGGGAGAGGAAGAAAACAAGGCAGTCAGAGAAGCCTGGCTGCAGGGCCCGGACCCCTGTGTTCCAGCATCCGCTCACCCGCTCACCCGCAGCTCACTGAGGAGCATGGTCCACGTGCCAGGCAGCGTTCCCAGAGCTGGGAAGACAGCAGTGACAAGCTGGACGGGTTCCTGCCCTCGGGGCTGCACCCCCAGACAGATGGGCCATGAGCACATGCACAAACCGTAAGAGCCCTTAGCAGGCAGCAAAAGACTACGGAGGAAATTAGGCAGGACGGTACAACAGTGTCAGCATTTTTCAAGCCATGGTTTGAATTTGAAAGGCTGTATTTCTTAATGAAACCAAGTAGACTAGACCAGAATAGAAAACCTCAGGGCGCACTGCATGTTTAGTGAAGATAAGTCCTGCACTGTGAAATCTTTGTTTCAGTCCAGAAATGTCTGTGGGGGTGCGGTAGGGGGTCACAATGTGAAATTTCTTTCTTACTCTGGGTCAAGGTCAAAAGGAATTTTTTAACACCCTGCTAGAGCCCTTCTGGGGGTGCTGTTCCAGTTTGGGTGGATACTCAAAATAGGCAGCCGGCCCCTGGACTACAGTTTGCTGATTTTTAAAAATATGGTATTAAAATATTATGTCTTGAATACTAAGATTTTTGGCAAACCCCTTCCTCCTCCACCTAAATTTCACACCCAAAGCCAGTGCCTCATTCATCTCGCCCCAGTCCCCTCTCCCCGGCCATGTACTGAGTGCTGTCAATACCCAAAAGACTGGGTCACTCCTGGCAGGAGCTCGGTCCAGGGCAGGGCAGAGTCACAGCAGGCAGTCACGATGCTGTGTGGTGAGCACAAAGCTGGGGCACAGAAAAGGAGCATGGACACGAGACTGAAGGCACAGGCGTTCGCCGGGTGGAAGGGGACCGACGGGTTTCCCCAGCGGGGGCACAGCCACTGCAAAGGTGCAGAGACCAGCAAGAGCACACGGGGCTGGGAGCATGCTGGATGTCCTCCATTGGTCCCCCCAGACTCCAGGTCCAGTGTCTGCCCTTCTCTGCTGTGCACTGATCCCTGTGGGTCACTTGTCCTGGGCCCTCTGGGGTCCTCTCGTTTCTAGCTGGCTTCAGCCAACGGGAGGCACCCACAGAAGATGGGCAGAGGGAGGCGAGAGAAGACAGCGTGTCTCCTCCCTGCTCCCTGCCCTCCAGTGCCTCTGCCACAGCGTCTGCTGCTGCTCGTCTCTGCGTCCCCCGACCTCCTTGCTCGGTCCCTGCACCCTACTCTCTAGAAGTCATCCCTTCATTAAAGTCTCTTTATTGGAACCATCTGGTTCCAATTCTGCTTCCTGCCAAGACCCCAACTGCTCTGGAGAAGAGGAGATGACTGGGTCACCAGGGCCGGTGTCTGGAGGCCTTGAGTGTCAGGCCCAGAAGCCTGTCCCTTGTCCCAAAGGTCCTGGGGTGCCGGTGATGGCTCTAAGCAGAGAAGTCACAGGATCAGACTCACACCTTAGAAACATCCCTCTGGGGGCTGAGCGGAAGGTGGACCTGGGAGTAGCAAGACCAGAGTGACAGCAGGCATTTGCAAATATAACTAAGATTATCAGATAACAACATGGAAGAATGCTTAGGGTGTAATTTAAAATAGGCAAAGGAGAACACACAATTGCCACCCTGCTGGGACTGCAAGTCTGTGGTCTTACAAACGCCTGTGTGCAGGATCCAGGAGGGGAGGGCACGCTGTAAAGAAAGAGGGAGGGAAGGAAGCAAGGAAGGAGGGAGAAAGAAAAACAAAACACTGCCTGTCGGGGTGACGGGGCTAAGGAGGAAAACGTTCTTGTTTCCAGAACAGTCAGGAACTCTTGCTGGAGAGGAGGGGACGGCCATGGAGGAAGCTGAGAGGTAGAACCCACCATTCTCTTAGACATCTTTGCAGAAATCCTGAGGCCCCGACCTGCCGTCTGTGCCGTGCCCTGCAGCCGGGACACGACCCCCTCTGAAGCCTCGCTTCTTCTCCAAGAGGCATTCCCCTCCTGACATCCACAGGGCCTCTTGGCGACATGGACCCGGGCAGCCTAAGCACAAGGGGCAACCTGGTATAGAGTTTGGGAACTGGAAGTTCCGGGTTCAAACCCCGTCTGGGTGACTCTGGGCAAGTTTCCTCGGTTGTGAAATGTTGATGGCAAAACCCACCCTGGCATATTTCTCACCAACATATTCTAGTTCTCTCCTGTAATAACAGAGTTCTATAGGTGCATGACAAAGGCTGTATTTCCAACCCCTCTAGCAGCCAGGAAAGCCATGTGACTCCGCTCTGGCCAAAGGCAGTGAGCAGCAGTAATAATGTACCATGTCCAGGTCTTGTGGTTAAAACAAGTAAGGATGCCTTTCCCTGGTATTCTTCCCCCAGCCTGCTGGCAACCACAGTGCCAGATTAGACTCAGAGATGGAAACCGTGCACTGAATGGCAGAGCTTCCCCTCATCCCTGGGCCTCCTCCACGGCACTGTCCCATGAGAAAGAAACATAGTCCTATTGTATTTAAGCCACCACATTTTGAGCCTCTTTTGGAAATAGATTAGCCTCACTTGGCCTAACAAATACACTCACTTCACGGGGTCGCCATGATCAACAGAAAAGTATTAACGACTGACTTTAATGAGCACTTACTGTCTCATTCGATCCCTTCCACAAGCCCTAGAGCTGGGACCTATTCATATCCCCATTTTACAGATGGGGAAACCAAGGCACAGAGAATGAAGTAATCTGCTTAAGGTCATTCAGCGAGGAAGTGGCAGAGCCAGGATTTGAACCCATTCCAGCTCCAAAGCCTGGAACCACAGTGCCAAGTCCAGGGAGGTGACTGTGTAGAGCACACAGCTCAGGGCCTGGCACAGAGCAAATCCTGGTAGGAGTCATCTTCCCTTCCCTTCCTTCTGGCTGCACGTTTGGAACCAGAAGTTTGGGGGGAAGTGGAACAAGAACTTGTCGATGTTGATGGAGAGATGGATGTCCCGGGGTCTACCTCATCCTTGGGCACCCAGAGCGTCCCTGAACGGCGGGGCACCCAGCCTCTACCTGCAATGTTCCCAGCCTCTGCAGCGGCTCATCTGACACACATGCTCCCCAGTGAGAAAGGGCTTTCTGGGAACGAACATAGGCAGCCATTTCTGCCACAAAGTGAGATCCGTATCCCTGGGGGGAAAAATGTGCACTTTTGCAAAACCATGCATTAAAAAAATACCAAGGTTAGGGCGAAATGAAGTTAGGGCAGACTACTCAAAACATATGCAACTTTGTAATCAGAGCACTAACAAAACAAGAACAATCCTAATAGAAAACACCAGCACGGTTAACTCTCGACTGATGTTTGCACCCGGGGCCTCTCTCAGGCCTTTGCAGCCTTCACCGCTGGCAAAGTGCCCCCTCCTTAGACATGTAGGTCCTTGGGGCATTTGATTCCCGTAGAAACCGGATTTACCAAAACTAAAAGTCTGACCGAAGGTGAAATCATCTTCTTCACTCAATTTTTTTAACACAAGGATATGCCTTTGCAATGTCTTCATCTGTTTCCTAATTCTGTCAGAAGATTTTATGTTAAGTTTAAGTTCTCTCAAGCAGCTAACCCAGCCAGGCAAGCTTCCTCACCAAACCTGTCATGTCCTTGAGATGGGATGGTGAAAGCTTGGACAGTGAGAGTTTGGAGAATTGGGGTAGGAAGGGATGCTGCGCTATACAAATCTATTTAGTTCCCGAGTTTCGGACGGTGACTAGCAAGGCTTTGGATAAAGAGCGACAACTGTATGAACACAAAAGAAAGGCACTTCCTGCAGGACTGGCAGCACTTCTCTGAAGGAATTCACGCGTGGCTAAAGCTTGCTCACTGATCGTGAGAAAGCCCCAGACCCTCGAGTGCTGGGAAAATGGCTACTGAGCCGACGCGATTCCATGTTACACCGATGTGTTCCCCCATCGATGAGGTGAGGCCCAGTTCAGAAACACGCACTGAGGAAGAAGACACGCAGCACCTTCTGGTGTCTTCCAGTGAGCTCTGTCCTCCAGAGCCGGAGAGCGTGAGTCTCAGATGTGTCCCTCCCCAGCCTGAGCGACACCAGCCCACACTTACAACCTCCAGCTCGGGCACCACACTTGCTCCCTGGTGTTTAAAGGGCTTCTACATCTAGCAGCTCCCACGATCCTCCCAAGAGCCCCTCGTGGTTAGCAAGGAGAATGTTTTTCCCTCCTCATTTAATCCACAAGTAAACAGAGGCACAGAGACATGAAGCAACCATCCAAAGGTCACGCAGCCAAGAGAGGGTAGAGCCAGGACTCTGTTGAACTCTTGTCAGCCAATCCCCATAACAATCTGTCATATTTAAAGACTGCCTCCCACTTGTCAACGCATTTTCATCAGCCCAATTGCCTGTGGGCCTCCCACTGTCAGAATTTTAATCCCATTGTACAGTCAGGGAAATTGAGGCTCAGAAATGCTAAGATGCTTGCCTCAAGTTACCCAGTCAGATAAAGGAGCTGGGACTTGACCTTCTTCATTCAACCAATAATTTTCATGCATCTACCATGTGCCAGGTATGGTTCTAGGCGCTGGGGACACACAACCGAAGTCCTCGTGGAGTTTATCTTCTAGTGAGAGACACGGTAAACATGACATGTGATATACATGAGGTGAGAGTGAGGCATGTGATAGAGAAACATGAAGCAGGGGAAGCGGGGCTCCTCCCAACAAGGTGGATCAGAAAGGCCCCCCAAGAAGGGCATAGTCCGTGAAGGCACAAGGCTTGAAGATCCGGGAGAGTGAGCATTCCAGGGAGCTTCCAGCAAGTGCAGAGGCTTTTGGCAGGAATGGCTCGGAGGTCAGTGAGGCTGGAGCCTGGGGAGTGAGACGGAGGGTGGCAGGAAATGATGTCCAGGAGGTAGCCAGAGGCCCCCTGATGTAGCACCTTGGACTTTATTCTAAGAAAGGAAGACACTGAAGAGTTTCAGCAGAGGAGTGGCATGAATCTGATTCACAATTTGAAAGGATCATTCTGGATGTCTTCTGACCTCACATCAAATGCATACCCTTATCCCGGCTCCTCCTTCCCAAGCTAAAACTCCTACCAAGTTCTCTCCATCACTCTGGTCCCTCTCCCACCCGGGCACCCCATTTCGCTTACTCTCTGGTTTATTAACACTGCCTCAAATGGAGGGGTGCGATCTGGTCAATACCTCTCTTTGCTGGGTGCTTACCCAGCAGTAATGCAACCTTACCGTGGGGAGGATGTCCAGAAAAACAAAAGGAATTAGGAATAAAAGATCATCCCTATGTCCAAGAGCCACAGCCCAGGAGGAAGCTGGCCCTCCTTTGCCAGCCCTCTTTGAGAGGGGAGCAGCCCACACAGCCCCAGGTGTTGGGTTAGACTCGCTGAGTTTGGATCAAAGCTCTGCCACCTGCTAGCTATGTGACCCTGAGCAAGTCATTCGACCTCTCTGAACAGAAGGTTCCCTCTTTCCAGAGAAGACTAAGGGGAAGAATCTCAGGCGCGGGGGACAAGGACAACCCTGAACACTAAGGCTAATGCACAGAGCAGAGTTCAGCTGGGAGTCGGGTGTGGCAATTGCCACTGAGTTGCTGCCCTGCCCCAGACACACCCCTCACCACTACCACCAAGGGGAGGGGTGGACAAACTCCCCTCCCCTGCCCTGGTCACCCAGCTGCCAGCCCCTTGGGACCACAGAGGTGCCACCAGCTGGAAGGCCCAAGACCAAATCCAGCCCAGTTCCCTCAGCAGTCAGTGGCTCCCCAAATCAGCTGGAGCCTTGCTGGGTGCTCAGACCTGGGCTCAGAATTAGAGCCGGACACAGCTGTGTCCTACTGAGTGACTTTGGGCAAGTTACTCAACCTCTCTCTGCACCATTTCCTCATCGGTAAAAAAGGAAACAACCAGCTCCTCACTAAAGGGCTGTGGTGAGGATGTTATAAGATGAATTACATCCAGTCTCGGACACATAGCAGGTGCTCAACAAATAGCAGCTCATATGTATTGGCAGAAGAACACAGTGGCGAAGATTCCAGGCTCTAGAGTCAGATTGGCAGCCTGGATTTGGTTCTGGCTCCATCCACCTACTCACAAGTCTGCCATTGGGCAAGTCACTGAACCTGTCTGGGCTTCAGTTTCTCCATCTGTAAAATGGGGGTCACAACAATACCAACCAGAAAGCATTTTTGTGAAGGTTAAGGGAGAGAATATCTACACAGCCTCAGAATACTGCCTGGTAGGGAGCAAGCACTCAAAACTGTTACTAATAGCTGTTATTACTCTTGCTAGCAGTTTACAGAGTGAAGTCTCCCATCATCTCAGTGTATCTTTCTCCTCCCCCACTGCCTCCGAGAGAAAGCAGCCAGCATGGCCTTCTCCTCCCAGGTGGGAGAAACTGAGGCCAAGGGAGTGGGGGTGAGCGAACCACCCAAGGCTTTATGTTT
The DNA here is from genome assembly GCF_000956105.1 of Propithecus coquereli. Lineage (NCBI taxonomy): Eukaryota > Metazoa > Chordata > Mammalia > Primates > Indriidae > Propithecus > Propithecus coquereli. The sequence goes on from NW_012144967.1 coordinate 12,043,588, forward strand.
GGCAAATATCTGGAGCTTAGAGCAAACCCATGTCTCCTGACAGCCAGCCCTTTGCTTTTCCCAGGCCCACCTGCCTAAGGACCCTGAGCTGAGCCTTGGCTCGGTGGGGAGGTTCACAAGCTCACCTCCTCACCCGGCCACCGCACAAGTCCCCGTACCCCGCAGAGAGCAGCACTGCCCTCCGGGTCTGCCCTGCAGGGCTCCACCAGCTCGGCTCCCGGAGGAATTTGACATCAGTGCCCCTGTTTGGACAGGGCTTTCCAGGCGCCTTTGAAACCCGCGCCCCCGGAAAGCCGGAGCCAGAGGTGTTTCCCACCAGCTTTCCCGGCCGCGCAGAGTCGCGGAAGAGGGGAGTCGCCGCCCCTGCCGCTGACTCCGAGGGCCGGCGCTGGCCCCTGCGGTCCAGACAGGGTCACAGGCTGCCTGCGGCCACTCGGCGAGCCGGCGGCAGGCTGGGATCAAGCGCCCTGCGCTGATTCCTTGCCGGCTGCTCTCGAGCCTCAATTCCTGCCCGAGCGAGCCACCTCCCACCGCGGGCTCTCCCCTCCGCGCTCCCCGCCCCTTCTGGCCTCGCCGTCCCCGGGGATGGACCCTGTGAACCGGGGCCTGGAACCGACGGGCATCCCCTGCGTTTGCCCCGGGGCGGTCAGAGCGGGCCGCGCAGGTTGTCCCCAGCCCCTCCCAGGGTCCCGCAGCCCGCAGCACCCGACAGATGCCCCGGGGCAGAGCCCGGCGCGCCGCGCGCTGTGCCGGAGGCGGCGGGACCAGGACAAGACCAGACGGGAAGCAGCCAAGCGGCCCCGGCGGGAAGCGGGCAGGACCCCGGCGGTGGTCTCGGGGGCCACGGGGTTCCCTCAGGCTCTGCTCCCTGCGAGGGCAAAAGCCCGAGCGAACCCGCAGACTGGAGCAGTTGAGCCAGCGATCCCAGCCCGGCTCTGCCGGCCGCAGCGCCCAGCTCACTCCTCCTGCCCCTTCCCGACCCTGCCGGGTGGCGCGGGACCCGGCAGGAGACCCAAAGCAGGGCGCGAGGAACCGGGCCCGCACAGGGCCCAGGAGCCCAGCGACCCCTGAGCCACGTACCGTCCCCAGGCAGCTCCTCGACGCGGAGCCGTCCCAGTCCCAGGCAGCAGGCGGATTGGGGATCTTGAACCTCCTGGAAGGAAGCCGCGTGCAAACCCCCGCGCTCGCCGGACCAGCCCCTTAAAGGAACACGCGCCCCTCTCCCTCCCGAGGCCTGGGCCCTAAGGGAGGAGTCGCTGTTGACGAGGGCGTGTCTCCGGACTCGGCTGGGGACCACCCCCAGACAGCAGAGGGGCTGGCCGAGCTGCGAAGGGTGTGTCCAGGAGTGGAGGCTGCCACGTCTTTGGGAGAAGGTGAGTGAGGGGTGGAAGAGGAGCGTCTTGCGGGGGAGGGTCCCCTTAGAAAACCTGCTTTACCACAATCGGTGGAACTAAGCAGGGGAGCCGCTCTCCAGCACTCTGGGAGTGGGCTTTGGCCGCCCCCGCCTTTAGGAGAGGGGAGTTCTGTATGCCTGCCCTTCCCCCTCAGAAGGCAAAGGGTGCTGACATCCTCCCGCCCCATCATGAAATCTCCAGCCAGATTCTTAACTCGGTGTCAGGCAGTGATAGTAGGTGCTGACCCCGGTAGGCGGGGCTTGAATGAGTAGCCCTGGGCCCGCAGGAAAGGCACAGGATGCGATGCTCCCGGCAGCCTGCGGGGCAATCAGGCTTCTGACTGGTCCTCAGACAGGGGTGGGCCCCCCTTACGAATCCTGACATCTATCAGCACAGCCATCCAGGCGGCCACCTCTCAGGATGGCTCTGTTTGCACAGGGTGTTTTCTTTTCCGTCCAGACCAACGGGGCCCTGGCCTGGATGGCCCTGTTGTTTTCTCAGCAGAAAAAACTAAGGAGATCTTTCAGCCTCGGCTGGGAGAAGGGTCATAGAGCCACGGAGCCCAGAGCTTCTTCCTAAACATGCCTCACGACCCCCGATGGCAGAGCGTGTGTGTGTGTGTGTGTGTGTGTGTGTGTGTGTGTGTGTGTGTCTATTACATGCAACCTGGAGCAATCAGAGCGCACAGACTGTGAGGATGGGTAACTGCACCTAAAAGGGATGCCAGGCTTGATGGGCAAAGGGAGCCAATAGAGCTTCCTCTGCAGGGAAGAGACGTGTCTGACCACTGAGTGCAGGATGGACTGGGGGGAAATAAACAGGACACAAGGGCCAATTAGAAAACTCTTGCAAGCTTCTCTGACGATGACAGCCAACGTTTTTGAGGCCTCTGGTGGGCCAGGCTTTGCATCAGTACCTCTGAGCATTCTGTCCTTTAATTCCCACAAGGCCATAAAGTCAGCCTTACTATTTCCATTTTACAGATGAACTGAGGCCCAGAGAGGTTAAGCAAATTGCCCGTCACTCGGAGCCAGGATTTGAACTCAGGTTGTCTGACTTGAGGCGTTGAGCGCCTATTCACTCCACCATATCTACATGAGGACAGGAGAGGTAGGGTGAGCAGGTCCCAGCACTGACAGCCACAGGTGTAGGGAGAGCGGTGGACAGCAGGGAGGGTCAGTTAAGCAGGTGGAATCTCAACGCTGGCTCTCTGGACCGCAGTGAAGAAGGAAAAAGTAAATTCACAGAGGTGGCAGTACAAAGCTGTGGACGTGGAGCCAGCCCAGGGAGTGGAGCCCAGGCAGGAGGGGGTCAGGAGTGAGGGGACTCCATCCAGGGTGCCAGGAGAGGGAACTTCAGAAGGCTGTGGCCAACCCGTCCAAGGCTACAAAGCTGAGAAGGGACTGAGAGGTGGCTTAGGCAAGTCCAGAGCCACCTCAGGTCTCCTGGGCCAGGTGGGTGGGGACCTGGTGACCACTGTTCACCAGCCTGCACAGCCAGCCAGCCAATGAGACTGGCCCACAGGAAATACTCGACGTGTGAACGTGGGCAAGTTGGAAGATGAGAAAGAAACTCACGCTTTTGCCTGCTGCAAGTAGAACTCCTAGGTCCGAGCAAGGCTCAGACTACAGTCAGTGACTAGGGAGGCAGAAACATCCCAGAACGGAAGTGCCAGGAAAGATGCTTCTCTCACTGTCTGCGAGTGCCCGGGGCAGACCAGAACAGAGGCTGGGGGTAGGAAATGCTCCCAGGAGGGAGTCCGGAGGCCAGCAACCACCCAGAAAGACTTCCCTCCAAACCCGATCCACACAGCTCCACAGAGCTCAGAAACAGGCAGGAGTGGGCCAAGGGACCCCTTGGGGTGGGAAGTCCCGCAGCCCCAGTTCCTACAAAGACCACCGCCTGGGCCTTTTATTCTGTCCCTGCAGCCCAGAAGCCCTGGCAAAGGCAGCTCTCAGGAAGGAGCGACTTCCAGACTCATTTCCCTGATGTGGCTCCAGCAAAGCCACTCCCTCCCCTTTACAGCCACGGCCCCAGCAGGCCAGTGCCCTGCGCTGCCGCCTCCCGCTGCCCGCCTCCCGACCGCTCCGCCAGCCACTTCTTGATGGGAGGGCGGAGACAGAACCCCTGGAACTTTCCTCCAGCCCTGCAGTGCACATGCCAGCAGCCTCCCGGGAACCAGTGTGCCAGGAGGCCTCATGCCCACTTAACAGAGCCCTGGCCCCTCCTCCCATCGCCCCTGCACCCCGCCCCAGGACCTCTGGCAGCTCCGAAAGCAGCCAGGTTCACTGAGCTTCTGATAGTTTCTCCAGCCCACCACTCCCGCTGCAGACAAAATGGAAATTACCAGGGGAGAAAACCAGAAGTCCCAGCCTGGCCCGCCTTCCTGGCGGGCAGGAGCACAGGCATTCCTGGAGACAGCCGCTGTGCCAGGCAGCAGCTGGGGCCCCAGGGCCAGATGGTTATGGAAGTGGAGGACGCAGGGGAGGAGGTAAAGCCAGGCTTCGAGAACCCACCCCCCCAGTCTCCGTCCTCCTGCTGTCAGCCTGCCTGAAGTAGGGCAGGTGACACAAAGAATGCTGGGCTCAGGGAGGGCTGGCGGTGGGGGTGGGGGAACAGCACCGGCTGGATCCCCTTTCCACGCAGCAATGACGAAGCACAGCAGGAGTTCCGGTGAAGAATATAAATATATTTGGGAGCTGCCTGTGCACCGTGGGGTGAAGAGCCAGCACGGAGGGCCCCGCGCCCACCAGCCTGCCCCCTCCTCCTGACCTGGCTCCTGCGTCTCTCCACAGACCCACCAGCCCCCTTCCATCTTGCTGGGCTCCAGGACGAGGGTCAAGAGAGGTCTCCAGGGAGATAAGGGGAAGTGTCTCGGGGACCAAGCGGCAGTGGCGGGAGTGGCAGCACCGTGGCTGTTATCTCAGCCTGGCGCCTTGGGCCTTCCTCCTGGGAGTGGGAATGTGTGTGGGAGAGGGCTGGGCAGGACACAGAGGCACTTCTCGAGTCAACCCAGAGCCTGGACTCAGGGGTCTGGAGGGTGCAGGGACCCCACACGCCCTATGTCCCCCTTTCCTGTCCACCCCAGACCTACTCGGCTCCTGCAGTGCTGAAGAGAACCGGACGTGTGAGGGCTGGTGGCAGGGGCACGGGGGAGGGGGAGGGGGAGGACGGGGGAGGGAGGGAGGGAGGGGTGACTGCCTGGTGGAGCTGCCTCTGAAAGCTTCCCCTCCCTGTCCCCAGCCCCATTACAATCAGGGAGGGCCGAGGCGGCAGCAGGCTCACAGAAGGCAGGAGGACCAGGGAGGGGCAGGTGGCCTCGGCGGCTCTTCTGGCCACTTGGGCCAGTCCTGCCACTAACAGCCCAGCAGCTCCAGGCGCAGGGTGATGCGGTTGTGCCAGGCTACAGGCAGGATGCGCACCAAGCGAGCCAGGACGGGCGTCTCGAACACGTTCTTCTTGTGGGAGTTGTTGTCCAAGTTGCCAGGGAAGATCTAGAAGCAGGGGCAGTGTCAGGAGGGCCTCAGAGCCAGTCCCCCACCCTCAGAGTGCCAGGCCAGACCCCAGGGAAGTGGGGAGGGAGAGGCGAGGGGAGGGCAGCTGCCCACACGCCCACCTTGCTCTTGCCGGTCCTGGAGTCCTTGACCTCAGTCCATGTCCTGCCATCATTACTGTAGGCCACCTTGTAGGATGCCACATACTGGATACTACCAAAGTCACGGGCCCCCTGGGTGATGACGCCTGTCACCTCCCTCTGGGAGCCCAGGTCGACCTATAGAAGAAAGCAACATTTTCTTTGCTTGAACCATCTCCAGTAAGGTGGACAGAGGCAGACGCCTGGAGCGTGGATTCTAGTTTCAGAAAAGCTACTTGCTTGGCTGAGCCTGTTTCCTCGGCTGTACAATGGGCCGAAATAACACCACCCACTTTGCACACGTGACGTCAGCACGTCACTGCAGTGGAACTCATATTTCCGAGTCTGGGCCCTGGCCAACTCCACACCAGCCCCTGCGTCCGACCTGCACTGGTGTGAGGGGACAGGGATGGGGAGCCACAGCCTGCGGGGCATGCACTGCTCTGGAGGCCCCTCAGGGCTGCCCACGGCCTCACGCTGGTCCTGAACCAACGTGTCCAAAGGCAGGCAGCTCCTCAGGGAACCCAACTCCACAGCGTGCTGCTCAGGGCCCAGAGACGGACCTCTTGCCCCAGTCCCCGGCCACCCCAGAGTGCCTGCCAGCTGCCCCTGGGCGGGCAGTCCCAGGATCCGGGTTGCAGACTCGGCTCACTGCCGGCCAGCAGGTGAGCCCCAGGCAAATCCTCCCCCTGCGCGGACTCAGTTTCCTTATCTATAAAACAAGCTCCAGGTTCCTGTGACACTCTCGTGTTGCCCAGTCTCAATGAAATGCAAGGGCTGTCCCACGGTGGGTTCTCAGACACCGAGTCGGAGAACAGCCACTCTGTGATCGAGGGGAGCGGTCCTGAGACACCTGGGTCAGGTCTCCTTCCTCCCCTTCTCCGTCCCGCCCTGCTGTCGGCGGACTGTGCCTTGTCAACCCTGTGGCAGCCGATGGAAGTGGCTCTACCCCTATGTGCGTGCACGCACACGCACGCACGCACACACACACACACCCTCTCTCCACCTGGGGGCCCCTGGGGGAAGCAGGATCAGGAGGAAGGTGGGGCAGGTCAAAGAGAAAAGCCAAAGAAAAACAAGGCTTTTAAGAAACTCTCTTGGGGAGCAGAAGCCCGGGCTGGTGGGGAGGGCAAAGATCTGGCGGCCCCACCCAATCCCATCCACCGCAGCCCTGCACACCAGGAGGGGCCTGACCCACCTGCAGCCACTCAGAGGCATTGTTGGTCGCGGCGGTCCAGGCGTTGAACTTGCCCTGGTTGTCCAGCCGTGCGTAGAAGGGGTACCAGCCGAAGGCCTGCAAGCCCCAGGTCTTGTAGGTGCTGGAGGCCGTGATCTGCTTGTCAGGGATGGCATGGTCCTTCAGGCCCAGGGGCTCGGAGCATCCTGCCAGCAAGGGGGGCTGTCACCCAGATCTGAGATCACAGCTCCCAGGGTGTGAGTACAAGGCGATGAAGAGGAAGGAACTCTGTGGGTCCTGATTAGCCCCTGGTGTCCTCTTGCACAACAGAAAAAAGCTCCATCTGCTTCCTCTCTGCCTGCCCCACTAGCACCTCTCCTCAGCCAGCTGGGCTCAGTCCCCACGCCCACCCCTCGCTCTCACCCCGGACTTCCCACCCGCCACCCTTCTCCCTCTGAACCAGGGCAACCCCTGCTCCACCACCTCCCAGCCTCCTTCAAAGCCTGACTTGCAAGACACCTCTTCCAAGAAGCCTGCCCTGACCACCTCACTGGGGCAGGACTTCTCCTCCTCTGGACTCCCTGCACTCCCTCCACCAGTCCTGTGCTGCAGCTCCTCCTACATCAATAACCACCTTGCTTATTCGGTGTTTACTCCAGTCATTTAACCTGCCACAGAAAAAACCTGAAGGAGAAATCAGTAACCCCATCGTACAGATGAAGAACCTGAGGCTGAGACATTAAGCATCGTGCTCTCTCACACACACACACACACACACACACACACACACACACGCGCGCGCACACACACACTCCTAACCACCAGGCCACATTGTGACATCATCTCTACCATCCACGCACTCCACCCAGACCACGAAGGCCTGCCTGGTGCTGATCCCGAGATGAACAGGATAACATTCCTGCCCTCTAACAGCTAGAAGTCAGAGAAATCAGAGAACTCCTGGAGCTCAGAAACATTCCTTTATGGTTCTTCCAACAGACCCCCCACTTAGTGTCCCCCAGGGGGCCTTTGTATACTCAACAAATGTTTCTGGGGAGCTGTCACACAGGCCTATGAGGACTGGCCTGTTTTGCACTGGGATCTGCACCTGCACGTGGCCAGAACAGCTGGGATGGGCAGGAGACAAAACTCCAGAGAGGATGATGGGTGTGTCTTCCACCGGGCAGAATCCTCGCCCCGCAACGCAACTGTCTGTCCCTGCGGGGAGCTGAAGGTGGGGGCAGCGGGCCTGGACAGCCACGCGGCCATGCAGAGCAGGCTGTCAAATGGCGCTTCACAGCACTGGCCTCCAGACACTTGCACGCTCGCCACTCAAGACATTTGCCTCCAGGGTGTGCTGGGGGTGCATTTGCCTCCGGGGTATGCTGGGGGTGCCTGTCGATCTGACCATCCCCGTCTGGTGGTGGTGGCTGGCCAGGGAACTCCACCCTCCTCCCACAGACAAGCCACTGGGCTGGGAGCTGGTTGTCCCCTGGCTCCAGGACAGGGGAGGCCTGAGCAGGCTGAAGCCTGGGGCAGCTTTTCAGAGCACACCAATTTGGCAGGCCATCTACAGACCTCCTGCGTCCAGCCGTTCACACCCCCTCACTCTGGGCCTCCCCAGAAGTCAGACAGGTCAAATGCAGCTGGGAGGGCCCCGGGCAGGGGCCAAGGCTCTCAGCTCCAGCACTCTAGGAAGCCCCTTCCCCTCTCCCGGCCTGAGTCTGTCTGTAAAACAAGCTACTAGAGGAGTACTTCTCACAGATCACCTGGGGGTCTTGTTAAAATGAAGATCCTGTTTCAGCAGGTCCAGGGTGGGGCTGGAGGCTGCATCTCTAGGCAGCTCCCAGGTGATGCTGATACTGCTGGTCCGTGGGGCTCCTCACCCACCAAGCTGCCCCTCACACTCTAGCTCCAGCTCCATCCGCCTTCTTTCCATCCTTCAGCAGGCCCCAGGGCCTTTGCACTTACCCAGTCCTCACCTGGAATGCTCTTCCCAAGTTCTTCCCGTGGCTGGCTTTCCATCACTCAAGCTTCTGCTCAGAGGCCATCCCGGCAGAGCAGTCCCGGTACTGGCCCTCCCTTCACCCACTCACCCTCGACACATCACCCTTGCTCTCCTTCAGAGCTCCTTCTGCTCTCTGACCGTCCTTCTACTTGCTCCTTGCCTCAAGTCTACCTCCCCACTGGAATGCAAGTTCCATGAGGTCAAGGATCTCATCAGTATTGTTCCCTAGAGCCAGGTACTCAGGAGGTGCTTAATATATACCTTAACAGATGTCTGTGGAGTTAAACAATCAATTCACCAAGGACACCAAGCCTGCCTGCAAAGAGGAATCGTGGCACGGGACACCCATCTCCCTGTGGGTTCCCGGGTACGCCCAGACCTCAGCCCCAGGCACACACCATGTACACGCACACGCACACGCACACACAGGCACCGGCATTCTCTCCAGTCCACTGGAATGCCTACAGGGACAGGAGTCGCTCCGGACCTTGAGGGAAGCAGACGGGCAGCTTCACCTCTTGGCCGTAAGCGGAGCCAGCGGTGGCGGGATCACGCAGCAACTTTAATAGCCAGAGGCTTCGAGCTAAAACGGCACGTGGCGAGGGACTCCAGAGAGAGAGACAGACTTGGCTCTTTCCTTTACCAGCTGGCTAAATTTCCTTTTAGCAGAAGGCAAGCTCTTTTACTCCCCACTGAAGCAACAGGCCTCAAAGGCAGTGACGCTGGCAGAGAAGCACACCAACTTAAATTATGCTTAAAAACGCTAAATCCAGCCAGGCATAGAACTCAGCTCTGAAGGCTACTGGGTGGTGTCCGAAGTGGGACAGGAACAGGTGTCACAGAAGAGAAAAGGGGACACAGGAGTGCAGGCCTAGGGTAAGCCAAGAAAGGCGGCGCCTACCTCTCTCTGCTCTGTGCTTTGCCCAGCGAGCCCTACAGTTCCTCATGTGGCCAGGAGGTGGCACTGTGGCTGCACAGAGCGGGAACCAGCCAACCAAGGAGAGAGAACCGGGCTGAGCTGGGCTGAGACATCGGTCAGCCCAAACCCTGCGCCCTGGAGCCAGGAAAAACTCGCCTCTTCAAGGGTGCGGTTTTCCTGGCTCAGCAGAAAACCTGTCCCTTTCTGATCACCATCTCTCCATCTGGGAATCTCTTTGGCCTTGAACTCCTGGGCTCAAGGGATCTTTCCCCCTTGATCCTGCAGCCTCAACCTCCCAAAGTACTGGGATTACACGTGTGAGCTACTGCAGGGCCAGGGAATCTCTCTGGAAAGGGCAGCAGGAAGCCCGAGCTCCAAGCCCCATGGTCCCACAAGTCCCATGCTTCTGAGCGCGGACTGCAAGACCCTTGGCAGGAAAAGCGCTGGACGGGTGGGGTCAGAATCCCTGAGAGCCTGACCGAGTTTTAATACCTCCCAGCTGTGTGCCCTTAATAAATACTTTATCTGGGTCTCACTCCCTTCATTCATTCACTCATTCATCAAGCACTGATTGAGCACCTACGAAGCAGACGCTGTTCTAGGCACTGGGAATCGAATCAAAACTGGTCAAAACAAATTCTTTGCCCTCACGAAGCTGACATCTCCAAAACAGAACTAATGACACAGGTTCTAGAAGCTATAGCAACCAACCAGAATAAGTGAATACTTTGAAAACTGAAGTGATGAGTTTTTCTCCACCAACCAGAAGGCCCAGGACCATGGGTCGGCAGACAGCAAACATCTGGGCAGGACCGTGACGGCCAGATGACCCGCTAGTGTGAGTTTCCTGTGCGAGCCCAGGTCCCCGGGCCTCACTGCTGCCCTACCCAGCTCAGCGTGGCTGAGAACAGAGGGGGCAGGGAGGACCATCTCCCGGACCGGGCCGCAGTCCCGGCACTCACCATTCAACTCACAGCCGAGGAGCTCGAAGCGCAGGGTGCAGGCCCACTGGCAGAGCACAGGGAACAGCCGCACATACTGCGTCTCCACAGGGCTCTTAAACAGGTTTAATTTCAGGCCATTGTTGTCCACATTGCCCACAAACACCTAGAAGGGAAGGGTCAAGCTTGGAGGAGGGAGTCCCTTGGAGTGGGCAGACCCCTCCCTGGGTCACCTCATCTTCCTCTGCAGACCTGGGAGGCAGAGGTGGGGCCGGGGAGGGGTGAGGAGGACTTAGCAGGAATAGCAGCCCCTCCTTTGGCCACCCCACAGCCCGCCCTCAACACAGATCCTCCTCTCACACCTTTCTTCGTCATCGCGGGGCCTGGACATAAACCCCTACCATTCACACAGGGTCACCTAAGGAGAGGACACTCCTTTCTCAAAATATTTTATTATGACAGTTTTCTGACAGAAGTCCACAAATGTACAATGTCTGCATTGTGAATGGTACCCACTTAGTAATGGCATCCTTGAACAGTGTACAACCTGCATAACCGTACATGGTAGCCCTGAAGGCTCAGAATGAAACCCAGCTGCACCACCACTACCACCCTCAACAGGTTCTTGCACCATTTTGAGTCTCACTATTCTCATCTATAAAGTGGGACTATTACTTGTAACCACAAAACACGGGCACAATCTGGGTTTCCCAATTTCTGGAAACCAAGATAAACCTGAAGACCCCCTCACGGCCAATCACCCAGGTACCCTCACCTTGTTGAGGGTCGTTGGTCAGTGCTAGAACCCTAGGGGTGCCAACCACACCCTTCTTGAGGGCCCCAACAAGCCCTACCTTGTCTCCTGACTTCTCTGTATCCTGGATGAACGTGAATGTGTGTCCATCGAGGCTGTAGGCCACCTTGAAGGCCTTCAGGTACTCATGAGTACCCACGCGGCTGGCGCCCTGCGTCACCACACCCGACACCCACGTCTTCCGCAGCAGGTTCACCTAGACCCGGGCCGGGGGAGACGGCACCTCATGTCCTGCGTTCTCTCCACCCAAGATGCAGGCCAATCTACTCCCACCCCCAACACCTGAGGGGGAAGTACCCAAGCAGAACAGGGGAGGGGCAGCTGAGCACGCTGTGGAACAGGGCCTTTCTCCTCGGGCACTCTCAGGCTCCAGACCCAGTGCTCACGGGGCACAGCAGGAGGGCCAGGCCCCCAGAGGCTTCACGTGGTGCAAACAGCACCTCCACAGCCTGGGCCTGCTCCCCCCTCATCCCGCCCACCCCCTCCAGGCCCCTAAGGCTGCCCTCCACTTGCAGACACTTTACCCGTGGGAACCTGCTACCTTGCTACCCGAAGCCCAGCTGGGAACCCTCCCACGGTGGCCCCAAATGCAGGCACATTTCATCTCACCTTCTCCTCTCCCATCACCTCGCCCCAGGGCCGGCCCCTGTCCATACCTGGATCCAGGGGTTCTTGTCGTAGTTGCTGGCTGTCCAGGCATTGACGATGCCCGTGCGGTGCAGACGGGCAAGCTCCGGGCCCCAGCGCTGCAAACCCATGAAGCCCACGTACACCGATGAGGCGGAGATCTGCGAGTCGGCGATGTCCCCCGACTCCATGCCCAGAGGAACGGAGCACTCTGCCAGGAGGGAGACGGCAGTCAGGTGGCCACCCACACAGGTTCCAGGGCCCACCTGGGACCCAGGGGACAAGAGAATAAGACCATGTGGCCTCTGCCAAGGACCAAGACCCAGAGAAAACCTCAGAAGCTCACCAGAGCAAAGACCACAAAGGGACAAGGACGGCAGTGCCCAAGAGGAGGTACCGAGAAAAGGTGCATGGTGAGGTGTGGTGAGGAAGAGGAGGAAGAGGATGGGGCAGAGTCACGGGAGGCTGGGACCCAGGGCTGCAGGAGGACCCTGGCCACGATGGCAGTCTTGCGAGATGGAGTCCCCAGCAAGCTGCAGTAGGTGGTCTTGTTCTCACAGGACACTGAGCAGCAGTTATGCTGTGGTGAGGGTGGGACCGATGGGAGAGAACACCCGTGTGACCTCCTCTTCTGCAGTGTCCCCACCCCACCAGGGAGGGTGGTCACCATCCTCAGCCCAGCCCCTGGCTTCCCCAGGAGGGTGGCTTTGTGAGAAAGGGTTCCTCGAACAGCAGTGAACAGCACCTGCACTGCACACAGAGCAGTGAGCAAATCTGCCTGGAGTGTTCTAGAATCCCACTGGCAGGCATTCTCCAGGTGGGGCATATGCCTGGGCCTTCCGCTGCCAAGCAGAGAACCCAGGGACAGATCTTTCTTCCTCCACACCCCAGGCTCAGGCTGAGCTCGGTGCTGTCACACTCGGTAGGGAAGGGAAGCTGCAAAGTGAGGCCAGACGCCCAAGATCAGAGCGGCCAGTGGCTGAGCAGAGAGCGGACCCCAGTCTGCCTCCGAGACTCTCCTCACACCCACTGTGGTCACACCCTCAGGAACCCAAATGTGCGTTCTTTGTGCCTGCAGGGTCCTCTCTGGCTCTGAGGAAACGCACCACATAACAGACAAGGAAGGGCCGCGAAGGTCCCTCTGGGGGCCTTCTTGTGCCTGTGTGTGGCCCCCTGCCTTCTTCCCCAGGTGCTGCCATACCCAGCCTCGGGCAGACCCCAGGCCAAGCAGCTAGAAGGGTCGGTGGGTAATTCCGACTCAGGCACGCCCAGTTACCTCAGCTCCCAGCGCAGTAATTAGTGGGCTCACCTGGCCCCACCCAGGCTCTGCCTTAGCAAGCCCTCCCCCCACACCCTCCTCCAGGATCTCAAACGCACTTGGCCTCAGCCCAGGCACCAAGGGCAGTGCCTCCTGACGTAAAGGGCATCCCGGGCACTTTAGCTGCTCTGCCCCGGGGCCCCCACTCCCACCGAGCTGGCCCCAGCCCTCCCTCCTCCTCTGTGGGTCAGCAAACCTCAGAGCCCACGCCCACATCACCTGCCCAAGTTGCTCAGCCGCTAGCCTGCTGGACTGCAGACCTGCGACCCCCCCACTCCACCGGTCCCGGGCCTACTGTGGGCCCACCCAGGTGAGGAAGAGTCCCAGTGTGGTTGGGAGCACAGGGTGGGAGGCACTCCGGCTGGGCCAGGAGGGAGGAGAGCATGGAGAGCCACTGTGGGCAATGTCAACTGGGCACCCCACCCAGGGCCACTCTGTGGCCGAGTGGATAACCAAACAGGTCAAGCAGGGACAGCCACTCTGCACACACAGGGCCTCTGACCACCTGACCACGAGGGGACAGCCCAGCCTGCCCAGGCCTCCCCTCCTTCCTGAGCTCTGTGATGAGGCCACAGGTCAAACTTGGGCCAGGAACTGTCAGACCTGAGGCCACCCCTGATTTACTAAGTTCCTGGGCCCCAAAAGATTAAGAATGCGTTTGTTTTCCCCTCCTAGGTTAAAAAAAAAAAAAAAAATCCCAAGACTACCCTAATGCTGTGTGTCTGTCTCATGGTGACTCGGAGAACAGCACTCCCAGGACCTCCAGAGTGACCACAACCCCTCACGCCCCTGCAGTGACATCAGGCCTGGCCTGCGGTCCCAAAGGACAGGACCAGGTAGAGAAAAACCTGTGGAGGGACAACAGGACCCTTTCCCCCTACTTGGCCTCACTGAGGCTCCATCCCTCCCTCGATCTCCTCAGAGGTGGCCTTGGCGCAAGGAATAAGGCCAACACGTGGCCCGTGCCACCAGGGCTGTGGCCCAGGGTCTATCCCCAGGAGCAGGCACCCCCAGATACTCACTGGTGTCACAGTGGGTGCCCACGTAGCCCTGAGTGCATAGGCAGGTGTACGGGGTGAAGACATCCCCTCGCTGTTCCGTGGGACTCGCCTGGCATTCGCCATTGTTGTGGCAGGGGTTTGGGGAACAGGGATCTGTGGACAGAGAGGCAGGTGATCAAGAAGGAGCTGGGGACAGAGACAGAAAGCAGCAGACGGGCCTAGCCCAAAAGGACCCTTTGTCCAAACTCAGCCCACCATCTCCTCCCTCTCCCCCTCCCCCAGCCTGCCTGATGGAGCCTGGGCCAGCCTGGCACCCAGGAGGGTGACATATAGGAAAATCAGCCCAAATAAGGGAAGTGCCCAGCTTTCCAAATGGCCTGGGGGTATCCAGAAAAATGCTGGCTGACAACAGGAGAGGTGCCGGGGACCCCTGCCCACTTTGGGACGGGCTGGAAGCGTGGAGTGTGGAGAGGTGGGCAGGGCTCGGGGTAGGTTTCTTCTCAGTCTCGTTGCAAATGAGGCCCGTGAAGCCCTCGAGGCAGAGGCAGTGGAAGGAAGCATTGTCATGGCCCACCACGCAGGTTCCACCGTTCAGGCACTGGCTGGAGTCACAGAAGTCACCTGCAACGGCAGCCCTGACTCAGAGACAGCATGTCCACCACTCAGTGAACATTTGCGGGGGCCAACAACCATGTACGTGCTGAGTCCCTGAGACAGAGACATCAGGTGAGCCCAGGCCTCAGGAAGCCCACGGGAAAGGGGCGGGCAAGCCAACAGAGGACGAGGAAGCCTGCACAGGTGGCCACTGCAGGTACGATTTCTGCCAGGGACAGTGAAGTTTTGCAGAAGAGGGGACATTTGAGCTGGGTCTAAAAGACAGAGTGGGAAGGTGCCAGTCTGGGGAATGAGGAAAGAACATTCCAAGAAAAGCAGAAGAAACAGAGGGCATGGTATGTTGGAGAACAGTAAGACATGGCTGGAAGGGTAGGTCGGGCCAGACTGCGAGGGACCCTAAGAACGACAAGTTTAGATTTTTCATCCTGCAGACCAGTGGCTCTTAACCTTGCGTCAGCCTCCTCACCATTGTCCACCAGGGGGCAAAAAGAGAAAAACAAGAAACAGAGACAGTGTCAATGTGAGGTGGGAGCGGGGAAGCCAGTTCCAGTCTGAGAAGGAGAAAGCTGAAAGGCCCACGCACAGACACGACAGGCTCCCCTGGGGTGGGGTCTGGTAGCTGCAGACAGACCCTCCAGCTGCAGGGTGGAGATCCCCCCAGGAGGGCAAAGGGGAAGGGCAGGTCAGGGCCCAGGGCCAAGGAAGAAGAGGTGGGGAGGAGGGCTGGAGAGGCCACCAGGGCTGGTGGATGGGGGCTGAGTGACAGGTGTGCACTATCAGTCCCAAAGGCGGACACAGGAGCAGGAGCAGGAGTGGGCTGGGGTCAGACTGCATGTAAGGGCAGCCAGGCGGCCCTCAAATCCTACCCGCATCCCATGCCCATAAGGGAGGAGTCCCTTGAAGGCTGGTTCCTTCCACTCCCTTGGAAGTCCACCTTACCCCTGCCTGCCCTCGGTCCCTGGACTCTGGTGGCAACCAGTGAACTGCAGCCCACTGGGTGGGCCGGGCCCAGGGAGAGTCCATTAGCTGACCTTAGCACCCCAGAAGGGCTGCCCCAGACCTGACACCCAAATCCGTCATTTGGAATAAGACATGAGAAATCCTGTTTCCTCCCCTCCTGAAATCCCAAAGCCCCCACAGAGCCCACCCGGCTCAGGGGAAGGCCACACCATTAATGAGCCCTCAAGCTCCACCTCAGCAGGGCCTTGGGGCTTAAGGCAGCTCCCAACAGGCTATTAGTCATTGGCTTTAAATAGCAGGTTAATCTCCTCCCCTGACCTGGCAGGCTGCACACTGGCTGGCAGGCTTGGGAAGGGACGTTCCTCCCACTCTCAACCACAGGGTCCCCTATGCTGCCCCAGGGCAAAACGGGCCGGTAGGGAACCAGGGGCAGTGAATCCCCCACCTGGCCACGCCTTAGGCTGAAGAGGCCGGCCCACCTGTGTAAGGCAGCTGAGGCGCTTCTCCTTTCCGGGAAAAGTCAGATCACCTTCTACAAAACCACCTTCGGGACATGAGGGTCCTACTCTTTGGGAGACTTCCCCAGGGACATCTGGCCAGGGCTCAGGTTGAGGGGGCAGACAGGAGGAGTAGAAAGGACCGGGAAGACCCAGCCATCTTTCTCCCCGGGTGGCCGGGGAGAGCCAGTTGCTCCCATGTGCGTGGGAGCCCGGAGCACCCTCACGGCCTCAGCTCCAGCCCTAGGGGTCACAGGACAGTGGTGCTGGAGCCCAACTGCGACCTCCCTTGCTTCAGCCAGTCCCATTTCTACGAGAAAATGATGGAGCAGCTGCCTGGCCGCCCCCAGCGGGCACCCCCTTCCCAGCGGCGCCTCGGTGCAGGGCATGGGCGTCCCATGACCAGCACAGCGAGGCCGGGCGGCGCGGGAGGACGGGGAGACACAGCCCGCCAAGGCCGCGGGAGGGAGGGAGTCGGGAAACGCCCCACCGGGAGGCAGCCCCTCTCCCTGTCCCTCCCCGGCCGCTGCGCCCCTCCTGGGCCCACGCGAGCCCGCGTCTATCCCACCAGTCCCGGCCCTTCCCTGATCCGCCCGGGCGCACGCAGGAGGGGTCGCAAAGATCCACTGAACTGTCCAGCCACCGAGCTTGGGAGGGGAATGCGGGGGAAAGTTGGCTGGAGATTCATCCACACAAGGGTCCTAGAATCTTCCAGGCAGAAGGGGTTCCAAAGTCAAACACAGCTCCACGGCTTCCCTTTACAGACGGGAAAACAGAGGTCCGACACAGCGGATTCCTTTGTCATGTGTAAGCCACATCCCTGGGGACAGCAGGGCTGTCACCCAGTGTCCCGAGCCGCCGCCCAACGCGCGAGCCTCCATCCGTGCCCCAAAGCCCGGGCGCAGGACCGCAGGAGGCCGCGCGCCCTCGCCCGCCGGGGCGCAGCGGGAGAAGCGGCCCTCGGCGCGGCCCCCGCGCTTCGCCCAAGTTTGTAAACAGCGGCGGCGGCAGGAGGGCGCGCGGCGAACTTCCGAGCGGCGCGCAGAGGGGCGCGCGGGCGGCGCGGTGCACTCACCGGAGGCGGCGCGGAGGCCGGAGGCGCAGAGCAGCGCGCCGCACAGCGCGGCCAGCAGGCGGGGGTCCGGCATGCCTGGGGACGCGGGCGGGGGCCGCACGCTCGCCGGTGCAGGCCGCGGGGTTCTCGCTCCTTCTGCCCGACCGGAATAAATCCCGCAGCTCAGCGCCTCCCTCCAGCGCATGTGCTCCGCCCAGGCCGGCCGGGCGGACTCGGGGCGGGGCTCCGCGGCAGGGGAGGGGACCGTGGTGTCCACCGCCCCCGCCCGCATCCCGCTCCAGCCAACGGCTGGCTCCTGGGTCCTGAGTCTATTGGGCAGGGAAGGGCTCAGGAGGAGTTAAAGAAATGATCTTAGGTTTAAGCAAAGATGATAAACTTTATTCATAATCAGAAGTGCAAATTAAGACTCCAGTGGGCGCCGTGTTTCCCTTCTCAGGTTGACAAGTATCAAGATGTTAGCAGCTAGTGGAGGCTGTGCGGAACAGGTTGGAGCACGCTCTGTTGAAGAGAGTGTACATTGGTTCAACTTTTCTAGAGGGCTATTTGGTAATACCCATCGAAATGACACATGCTGACACCGTAAGACCGAGCATTTCCACTTACAAGCATTCATTCTGCAGAAACTCACATGTGCAAAATGACATGTGTACAAAGATGTCATACCAGCATCGTTTGAAATGGTAAAAGACTAAAAAAGGAATCAGAAAACTTTTTTTGTAAAGGGCCATGTAGAAAGTATTTTAGGGTTTGTAGGACATAAGGTCTCTGTGGCAACTATTCACCTCTGCCCTGGTAGCAGGAATGCAGCCACGGATAACACGTAAGGAACTGGGCTCTTGGTTGCCTGAGGGGAGGGAAACCAGAGCAAGCCTGTCACAGTTGACTTTTTGCTAAATGATTCTTTCTTGTCATGTGCAAATATTACCTGTTTACGAATAAGGGATTTTAATAATGGTGTTCCAGGCAGACTGGCAAACAAGCAAACAAAAAAGTAGAGTCACATCGCTCCCCTACCAGCTCTGTTGGGACCCAGGTTGGGACTAGAGTCCATTGGCAGAGGCCCTTCTTTAAAACTGTTCAGAAGGAGAAAAAATCACTTATGATCAAGTCAGTTGTCACAGAAAAAGCATTTGATAATATCCAATTCCCTTCATGATAAAATACTCCACAAACTAGAAGTAAAAGGGAGCTTCCTCAACCGGACAAAAAAAAATCTGTGAAAACCCACAGTTGCTATCATTTTTAATGGTTTCTCTAAAATCAGGAACAAGCAGGGCAGTCTGCTCTTGTCGCTTTTATTCAACACTGTACTGAAGGTCCTAGCCAGGACAGTTAGACAAGAAAGGGAAAATACATCTAGATTGGAAAGAAGGAAGTAAAACTATCTCTGTCTATTCACAGATGACATGATCTTGTATATAAAAAACCCTAAAGAATCCACACATACATAGGCACGCATGCACACACACACACACACACACACACATACACACACAAACTATTAAAGGTAATAAATAAGTTTAGCAAGGTTGCAGGATACAGGACCAATATATAAAAATTGGTTGTATTTCTTCTACGAGAAATAATCCAAAAATGTAATTAAGAAAACAATCCCAGCCAGGCATGGTGGCTGACGCTGGTAATCTTAGCACTCTGGGAGGCCAAGGTGGGAGGATCGCTTGAGGTCTGGAGTTCGAGACCAGCTTCAGCAAGAGCAAGACCCTGTCTCTACTAAAAAATAGAAAGAAATTAGCCAGGCAACTAAAAATAGAAAAAATTAGCCAGGCGTGGTAGCATTTGCCTGTAGTCCCCAGCTACTCAGGAGGCTGAGGCAGGAGGAACCCTTGAGCCCAGGAGTTTGAAGTTGCTGTGAGCTAGGCTGATGCCATAGCTCCAGCCTAGGCAATGGAGGGAGACTCTGTCTCAAAATAAAAAAAAGAAAAGAAAAGAAAAGAAAACAATCCCATTTACCATAGGATTACAAAGAATAAAAATACTTAGAATTTAACAAAATATGTACAAGGCTTGTACACTAAGCACTTGCAAATATTGTCAAAAGAAATTAAAGAAGACCTAAATAAATAGAAAGTTATCCCGTTCATGAGTTGGAAGACTTGGATCATTAAGATGGCAGTACTCCCCAAATTGATGTACAGATTCAATACAATCCCTATCAAAATTCCAGCTGCCTTTTTTGTAGAAATTGACAAGATGATTCTAAAATTGATATGAAATGCAAGGGACCCAGAATAGCCAAAACAATCTTGAAAAAAAAAAAAAAGAATCAAGTTGGAAGACTAACACTTCCCAACTTCAAAACTTACTACAAAGCTACATAAGTAAAGCTCTGTATGGCACTAGCATAGAGGGGGGTATAGAACAATAGGATCAATGGAATAGAAGTGAGAGTCCAAAATTAAATCCACACAACTATGGTCAATTGATTTTTCAACAACGATGCCAAGACAATTCAATGGGGAAAGAATAGCCTTTTATTTGTTTATTTTTTTAACGCATACCTGAGCTCCAAGAAAAGTCTTTTAAACAAATGGTGCTGGAGCAACTGGATAGCTGCATGCAAAAGAATGAAATTGGACCCCTACCTTACAGTTTATACAAGAATTAACTCAAAGTGGATCAAAGACCTAAATGTAAGAACTAAAACTACGAAACTCTTAGAAAAAAATAGGCATAAATTTTCATGACCTTGGATTAGGCAATGATTTCTTAGATACAACACCATAAGCACAAGCAACCAAAGGAAAAAAAT
>NW_012144967.1:12071267-12072096 GCF_000956105.1 Propithecus coquereli
GGGAGGGAGTAACTTTTTAGCAGAGAACACCTTTCAGAAAAGGTAGCTACTCTCTTGATCAGATGATCAAGGTTAACAACATCAGTGACAAGTAGTGTTGATGGCATTTACCGCAATATGATATGATGACGATGACACTTCACCTTTGTTGTCTTCCTCTCAAGAATCCATAACAATCTAACCATTAGAAAAACATCAGACAAACTCAAATTGAGTGACATTCTACAAAATACTAGACCAGTACTCCTCAAAACTGTCAAGGTCATAAAAAATAAGGCAGTCCGAGAAATTGTCACAGGCCAGAGGAGACTCAGGAGACATGATGACTACATGTCATGTATTGTGGATGCCATCCTAGAACAGAAGAAGGACGTTGCTGGAAAAGCTAGTGAAATCTGAATGCAATCCAGAGACTAGTTAGCAATAATGAACAGGTTGAATATTCCTTACCCAAAATGCTTGGTACCAGAAGTGTTTTGGATTTTGAATTTTTTTTGGATTTTGGAATATTTGCATATATATAATGAGATATCTCAGGGATGGGACCTAAGTCTAAACATAAAATTTATTTATGTTTTATATGCATCTTATACACATAGGCTGAAAATAATTTTATACAATTTTTAAAATAATTGGGTGCATGAAACAAAGTTTGTGTTAAGTGCTTACCTGTGGAAATTTCCACTTGTGGTGTCATGTTGGCACTCAAAAAGTTTTGGACTTTGGAGCATTTTGGATTTCAGATTTTCAGATTAGGAATATTCAACTTGCACCAATATTGGTTTCTTAGTGATGACAAATGTCCCGTGGTAATGTAAGAAGATGTTAA
>NW_012144967.1:12072146-12074073 GCF_000956105.1 Propithecus coquereli
TGGAAAACAGTCTTGTAGTTCCTCAAGAAGTTAAACATATGACCCAGCAATTCCACTCCTAGATATAAACCCAAAAGAATTGAAAACATATGTTCATACAAAAACTTATACATGAAAATTCATAACAGCATTATTCATAATAACCAGAAAGTGGAAACCACTACACCTCCATCAGCTGGTGAGTGGAGAAGCAAGGTGGCATATCCGTACGAAGGAGTATTACTCAGCCCCAAAGGAATGAAGTATTGACACTTGCTGCAACATGGATAGACCTTAGAAACATTACGCTAAGTGAAATAAGCCCATCACAAAGCCCACATAGCATATTATTCCATTTATATAAAATGTCAAAAAAAATCAAATTTATAGAACCTGAAGGTAGTTGGTGGTTGCCAGGGGCTGGGATGAGGGTAGAATGAGGAATGACTTGTTGTGGGTACAGGATTTCTTTTCAGGTGATGAAGAGAAGATGTTTTGAAATTAGATAGTGGTAATGGTTGTATAACCTTGTGATTATACTGAGAACCACAGAACTGTACATTTTAGAAGAGTGTATTTTGTGTTATGTGAATTATATTTCAATAAAACAATATGTAACTTCAGAAATCCATCCCAGATGGCAGATACGGTTGTAAGCGTAGAGCCCTTGCCAGTAACTGCCACTTACTCCTGCAGAACAGAAGTTTCTAATCACCCTCACCCGCTTTCTGCCACCTACCTGGCACAACTGCCCAGTTACCCAGTTAAGACACATTTAATCATTAAGTCATTCAGCAAACATTTACTGAGCACCAGCTGTGGTGAGCTTTATGATTGGAAGCTCTGGCTGCACGTTAGCATCCCCTGGGAGGATTTCTAAAAACACAGATGCCCAGGCCCCATCCCAGAGCAATCGAGTCAGCATCCCTGGGGTGCAGCCTGGGCGTCAGTGTTGTTTTAAAGCTTCCCAAATGAGGCTAATGTGCAACTGTATGAAAACCACTGGGTAGACTCACCGAGGAGAGAGATGAAAGACCAAGGCTCTGAGACCCATAGCCGATGCGGGGGGTGGTAGTCAGGGGAGGGAGGAGCATAAAAGAAGGGGATTTTCTTGTATGATCCGATCTTTGTAGAGTTCGGCGGGATGGTATCTCTTTGTCCTGAACACTTTTCTCATCCAGTAATAGAGCATCATAGCACTATAAGATTTGGTTAGATTTTCTAGCAACAGCATCGTTTTGTGATCATATTAAACAGGTAGTCCATTGAAAATTTTCAGGATTTTATCGATATAAATGACAGGGAAACCAAGTGTACCCCTATTTTTTAGTTAGTCAGGTCCCTACCCAATCAGAGAACATATTCTGTTTTCCAGAGGCTTAACAAAAATCAATTAAATTGATAAAAAACTCTGAGTCAGTGGCACTATGGGGGACATAAATACCTTTACACCTGGTTGGTAGAATTACTACAAGTTGGTTCAGTCTTTGTGGATCACAGTCTGACTATAACAAGACCTGTCAAACTTGACCAGGTATTCTGCTTTGGGCAAATTCACTAAAAGAAAATCACTCAAATAAAAATTAATATACAAATATGTGCGCAGCACTGCTATTTATGGTTTTGAAAAACTGGTAACAGTCCAAAATGCCAGAGGCGGCATTTGAGCAAACTTGCTATGACAGATCATGATATGCCATACACGGTGAAGAGGACGCGGAAATTTGCATGTGAGAGAATGTGAACTGGCAACTAAAGCCTCCGTGTCCATCAACGGCACACCTATATAAAATACCCCTATGTAAAAACAAAAATCAACAGAAAATTGAGTCACGAAAGAACAAATACTGTATGATTCCATGATTTTACTTATATGAAGTATCTAAAGTACTTAAATTCATAGAAATAGAACACAGAATGGTGGCTTCCAGGGGCTGTAGGGAGGGGG
>NW_012144967.1:12075798-12095406 GCF_000956105.1 Propithecus coquereli
GCATGGAGTCCAACAAACATGGAGTCGCACCAGGGCCAGCCCAGGCAGGGCCCTGTCACCTGTGTTGGAATCCTGGTTCTGCTATATACCAAATGGGTGATCTGAAGCAAGTTCTTCCACCTCTCGCTGAGCCTCAGTTTCTCCATCTGTAAAATGGAGTAATAATAATGCCTTCCTGGTGGTTTCTAGCTTGGACTTGATATTAATATCCTTGTATGTGTCTTTTGGTGAACATACGCCTACGTATCTAGTGGATATTTACCTAGGAATTGCTGAATCACAAGGCATGCACATCCTCAGCTGTGGTAGATACGGCCAAACAATGTTCCAAAGTGGTTGTACCCTTGCAACGGATTTTATGTATTTATTTTTTTGTACATAGAATAAAATCCACACTCTTTACCACCCACTCAGTCAACAGAATGTTGAGCAAAAGAAACCAGATGCAAAAGAGTGTCTGTTCTGTGATTCCACCCATACAAAGGTCAAAGGCAGACTAAACTAGTCAATGGCTCACAAGTCAGAACAGCGGTTACTCTTGGTGGAGGACTAGTGACTGATGGAGGTACAAGAGGGGCTCCTGGGCCAGGGTGGGGGCTGGAAACGTTCTGTTTCTTTATCTGGGGACTAGCTACATGGGTGTGGTGGGCTCTTTGTGAAAATTCACCGAGGGTTACACTTACAATGTGTGTAATGTTTTGAATATATGTTGCACTTCATGGAAAGTTTACATTAGGAAAATTCTATAAAGAACTTGAAGGAGAAGAGAGCCAATATTTTTAAAAGATGACTCTGGCTGCTATATTAAGAATGTGCTCTAGGAAGACAAGAAAGAAGCCCCCAAACCAATTAGGAGGCCAGCGCAGTGGTCCAGGAGAGAGACAACGCTTGCTCGGGCCGGGGGTAAAGGACTGGAGTCGGGAAAAAGCAGGCGAATCCTGCATGCATTTAAGACGTTGAACCGACGGGACTTGCTGGTGGACGGAATGGGTGGGCTCAGGCGGGAGAGGAATCAAGGAGGCCACCCAGGTTCCGGCCTGAGCAGCTGAGTGGGTGGTGGGGTTTCGTTGAAACGAATTGCCTGTTAGCCATGTCTCCCACCCATCCCAGGCGAGCTCCTCGTCTCCAGGACTGGGCACAGAGCCCAGCATGAAGGAAGCCCCTGAAATGTGTGTTGGACAAATGGAACGGTGTCCCCAAGGCAGACCCAGAGGCAAAGTGCTCAGGTGACAGAAGAGCGATGTGTCATACAAATGAATGACGCAACAAACCAAAGGGGCCGGGGGGCAAAGGAACTGAGGGAAGAAATTTTGGAAACAGTCTTTCGACTGGATACTGTAAAGATAAGCACAGAGGGAACTTACACACACACTGTGCTCTACTCGAAAAGCCGCTGCTCACAGGGTTGAGTTGACGATTCCGAAGCTGAGGCTGAACACTAGGATTGACAAATGAAAAATGTAGCAAGGAAAGCCTGGAACAGTAGACTCAGAAATTAAACAAAAACAGAAGGAAATAAAAAAAAAAGGAAGGAAAAGCAGATGTCCACAGGGTAAGGAAGTGCTCTCCCTTGAGCAGAGCTCTATACACAATGAGGGGTGGACTGCTGTCCTTAGGGGGTGAGCTCTCTGTGCCTGGAGGCATTTAAGCAAAGGGCATGTGTCAGGACAGTGAGAGGGACCATGAGGCCCGGTGACCTCTGATATACACTATCTCTAAGATGCTAGTTCACAGGTATTTGTCAACACCACCTGACTGCATTGACGTGGAAAGGAGGGGAGAGGTTCTCGGGGCCCAGCCTCCCCTCCCCCACTTGCCAACATTCTCAGCGCAAGCGTCACACGAGCTGGCGCAGAGCACAGCAGCCCCACACTCACACCCTCCGAATAAATGTG
Source organism: Propithecus coquereli (assembly GCF_000956105.1). Lineage (NCBI taxonomy): Eukaryota > Metazoa > Chordata > Mammalia > Primates > Indriidae > Propithecus > Propithecus coquereli. The sequence continues at coordinate 12,077,694 of NW_012144967.1, forward strand.
CACCCCCTTTCCTGAACCAGATGCTCCAGGCACACATAATCTGTGAGCAAACATCCCAGCCCAAGGACAAAACAACTGCCTTTTGTTTCCAATCCAGAGGCCAAGGGCCAGAGGCCAGTGCTGGGTAATAAATATGCCTTCAGTTTAAAAACGTAAAAGTGTTTTCTCGCTGAAATTGAATAGGTTGGCCAAATTCTGAGGTTCCCTTAAGTGATCTCCATGCTTCAGGTGGGGTTTCTGTTGACCACTGTCCTTCACTGAATTCCTCAAGTCTGGCTACTCCCCCCGACCTGATTCATTTCCCCTTCTCTGAACGCCCACAGCCCTGACACTTGGAACCAGCACCAGTCTCCTATTCACAGGTGGGTGGTGCCCTGATGTGTCTCCTCACCCAGCACGGCTGCTCCTCTGAGACAGACAGCCACTGTCGTCCAGAAAGATCTAGAGCCTGCGACCTGCATCAGAGCCAACTTCACATCGTACCTGCCTGATGACCTTTGCTGAGCCGCCGATCTGGCACGTTTATTGTATTGATTCGAAGGTCATCTCCTCTCCCCACCCCAGACACTGGTCAGTGACATCTACCAGCCCAGAACAGTTCTAGGCGCCTGAATCTGCAGTGGAAAAGGAACACGACCACGCCTGCGCCGGGTGTTTGGTCTGCAGAGTAGGAGGGACGTGGAAGAAATGCCTTAGAAAGATCTATTAATATTTTTACAGGGCTCTGCTCAAAACCTTTCTAACTGGGCCAGCTGGACATCTGGGCAACCCATCTCATGCCTGAGTCCTCGGTAAGGCCATTTCCGGAAGAACATCAAGTCCTTTCTTGAAAATCAAACCCAAGAAGTGCTGGAGCAAGATCCCCAGATTGGGCAGGGTCGAGGGGTGGGGCAGTGAGCCACAGGTCCCAGGAGGTTTGTCTCTGGCTGATCCTGACCCACCCACCGCCCCATCCAACACCCAGCCTCGCCAATTCCACCCCCACCTTCTCCCTCCCTCAGCTGGAAGGGCCTCCCTTTGAGGGTCTGGGAGCCTTTTCCATGCAAAGATCCCTGGCCTGTTTGGCATCCTCTTTCTCCTACTCGCTGCTCCGCTTTTGAAGCTAGCAGCCCCAGGAGAATTTGTCAGACATTCATTTTCCCATTTTGTCCAAGAAAAAGTCAACCCTGTCAGTGAACTGAGAAGCAGACTGAAAATTTCTTACTTCTTGCTCCAAACCTACTGCTCTGGAGCTCTGACCTCAAAGCCTCTTAGAACTTGACTCCTAGGTCCTAGCAGATATCAAGAAAGCAGGGTCACCAGGAAAAGGAGTCGGTCAGCCCAGCCTCTGCCAGTTTCCAAATACGCCACTGAGCCCAGCTTGGCTGTATGGGGCAACCTCCCCACCAGAGAGGGCAGTTTAGACGTTATCTGCTACGCAAATCCCTGTGCCCCATGCTTGGCCATCAAACAACAGCCTCCCTACCTCACCCCTACTGTGCTCATTCATTCATTCATTTAGACATATTTATAGAGCAACTGCCAGGCTATGTGGTGTGGGGAACCACCTGGAACCCCTGAGTTTGTATAAAGATTATGTTAAGGGGAAGACATTTGAGATCCAATAGATGCAGAAAGACGCCTTCTCATAGCTTCCCTTATCTGACTCAAAGCAGAACCTGTGAGAGATGAAGGCGGACATAAATTCCCCCTTTGGTGCGTGTCTGCTCCCAGGAAAGAAATCAAGAGAAAATCTACCATCAATCCCCTCTCTGGGAGAATTTTATGACCCCGAAGAAGACAGAAAGACCATTCATATCTATCTAGACAAACGTTATCACAAACTTTCTCATCTCCTGTTTGTTATCCTAAAAAACCCACTTGTCTTTCCTAAAGAAACCTATTTGTTCTTCCCATAAGAGCCTTTTCTCCCTCCTTCCTTTCCTCTGCCAAGTTAGGTATACAAGCCCCTAATTCTTTTTTTGTTGTTGTTTTTAAGACAGAGTCTCACTCTGTTGTCCGGGCTAGAGTGCCGTGGCGTCAGCATAGCTCACAGCAACCTCAAACTCCCGGGCTCAAGCGATCCTCCTGCCTCAGCCTCCTGAGGAGCTAAGACTACAGGCACACACCACTATGACTGGCTAATTTTTTTTTTCTGTACGTTTTTAGTTGTCCAGCTAATTTCTTTCTATTTTTTTAGTAGAGACGGGGTCTTGCTCTTGCTCAGGCTGGTCTCGAATTCCTGAGCTCAAACGATCCGCCCACCTCAGCCTCCCAGAGAGCTAGGATTACAGGCGTGAGCCACCGCGCCCAGCCCTACAAGCCCCTAACTCTAAGCGACCCTTCGAGTTACCCGTCACGGAGCTCTCCCACACGAGCACAGGCACTGGACGTCAGTGGGTAGAGAAAAAGTACAAGAGTGGTTTGTACTGAATCTCGTTTTACCCTCTCGTTCTCAACAGAGCCTGGAGCCCCTAAGCTCCTCACCCCGTACAGCCAACCTCTTGATCGTGAGACATTAAAACCCTCTCCCAGGGTCTTGGGGTGGCCCAGTTCTTAGCCTTGTTCCCCTGTCTTCGCCCTCACCTTGGAAGAGGAGCTGCCTAGGACCCGGGTCCCCAGCACCCCCTCAGTTCTCAATCTCTCTGGAATCTGGAACCCAGATCAACGCCCAGGGCTCCTGCCACCGTGTGATAACTTCCGGCCAGGGAGATCTGGGGCACCAAGTCAAGACCCCTTCAAAGTCTCGCGAGCAAAGCGAGTTGCAAAAAAGCTTCTTCGTTTTTCCAATAACCCAACTCGTATTTGCTGAATCAGATACCCCCACATTTCCAAAGGGCAAACTTTCCCTCTCAGAAATAGTACCGACTAACACTTCAAAAGGAAAGGAAAATGTTCTTAAAGGCCCTGTAACTTGTAAGGTTACCTCTCTGATACTGAGCTAATGCTTCACGCCGCCATGCGCAGCCCCTCAGGCCTGCCAGGAGCAAGCCAGGGTCCCGGGCTGAGCCCACACTCTTCAGAGGCCGCTCTCAGCTACGCACACGGAGAAGCAGCAGGAGCTTTGAAATGACCACTGGTAAAGGCACAATTGCATTCTTATCTCTGGCGGCCCTTCTGCTCGGCACTGACTGCGGGTGGGAAGTTCATTCTTCCCTCGATCCTGGCCTTTGGGCATGTAAACTGGGGTGCTTAAGGCATCCAGGCAGTTGGAACTAAAGCCCCCAGGAGGAGTTGATCCATATAGACAGATGTGACAATAGTGGGCTATAAGGTGACAGCCCGCACCTTGAAATGGAGGTGCTCCCTCGGGGGCAGACACAGGGAGAAGGCAGAAACCATGGGACGATGTCCTCCCCGTCTCTGCCCAGCTCCCCCAGACACACCAAGGAGAAGAAGGAGCAGGAGGGAATCAAGAGGTTTTGAGCACCTGCTGGTCATAAGATGGCATTAGGACATGGGGCAGCCATGGAATTCGGAGTCCTCCAAACTGGGATTGAACCTGGCTCTGCTGTTTTTTGTAGTGGAGTGACCAGGTCTTGCTACATAAAGTGCTGGGCTCAGCACAAAACGAAAATGCAAGGCCCTTTGTTCGGAAATTAAGAATTTCAAGACAATGACAGCAGAGGGTTAAACTAAGCGCTTACAAGTCCTACTAAGCGAGTGACAGCGCCCTGTGACACTGCACAGGTCTCGTACCCCTGAAGCCGGCCATGGGGTAACCGTGGGGCAAGTTCCTTCCCTTCCATCCCACTCTCATTTCTCAAAGGGTTGGTGTTACAGGACATTCCTTAGTATCTGTAGGGGATTGAGTGCAGGACCCCGGCCTCCACCCCCACAGATAACACAATCTGCACCCGCTCCAGCCCGTGATATAAAATGGCACAGTATTATTAGTTATATGTACATTATTTGCCCATAGCCTAAGCACATCCTCCTGCCCGTCACCCTGTATACTTTATCGTCACTAGATTACTTACAATGGGAAGTAAATGTCATGTAAATAGTTGTTATACTGTATTTTTTATTGTTGCATTGTTATTTTGTTGGATTTTTTCCTGAATATTTTCCATCCACAGCTGGTCGAATACAAGGATGCAGAACTTGTGAATACAAAGGGCCGCCGTAGTTGTAACTTACACAAGCCCAGGCACATAAAAGCAGCTAAACTTTGCTGTGTGCCTGTATCCTTTCTTGTTCCACAAGCTGCTAGTTCCTCAAGGAAATGACGGCCTCTTTCCTCTTTGTGATCACAGCGCCTGGCATGCAATGTAGGTGCTTTTTTTACTGAAGGACTGCGGGAAATTTTACTGCAAAATATGACTCTTTGGTATAAAGAGTATTTTGAATTAAAGGCCTTAGGAGGGACCTTCCCCTATGCCCATAAATACCAGAGGGACCCACCGGGAGCAATTGTCTCCCTTCCCCTTCCTGTGACCTCTTTATCTATAGCAGGAAAGTAGATCAGGAATGTGACCCCGCCTCACCCTTTACAAAATAATGCCTGTCTCTCAGGTTTATTTGATTTCCAAAGATAACCATTTACAAGTCAATCTCTGTTCCCCTATCCATTCATTCTGGGGGTAATCATTTATTGCACCTCAACAGAATTACCGGTATTCCCCATCTCCTCCCGCCACTCTGAAACGAGGTTATGGACGTGGGTGTCATTGGGATATTGGGTCACCACTCCGTGATTCTCCCCTTGTGCACGGTAGCAGTAAATTTGTGCGACTTTTCTCTCGTTAATCTGCCTTATGGTGAGCTGCACCCTGCAAGGGCGAAGGGGAAGTTTTCTCTTCGCCCCAACATTACAGACGAAGCATGTTCCCACGCTCTTGCTAACCCGGAACCACCTCCCTCTCAGAGAGGACGGGCCTGCCAGCTGCTTCGCTCAACACCCTACTTCTTTCCTCCAGTCACTGGGCCCCTGGGCCTTGAACTCCCAAACGCCCGCCCCGTCCCCAAGGATCAGATCTTTCACTTCTCTAGTTTGCTTCCACCGATGAAACTGTAGCTTTGAGTCTTTGAGTCTGCTCAAAAAAAAAAAAAAGAACAGGCAAAGGACAGGATAGGGAAAAAAGCATACGTTTATTTATGGGGGAGGGGTGTAGGGGTAAAGGGAACACTTCTCCTTTGCCCTCTGAAGATTTGCTGAAAGATCATCTGACAAAAGGCAGATTAATAGGAGAAGAGGCATCCAAATTTATTTGCCCATACTTTATGGGACACCAGAGCCTTCGGAATGAAGATCCAGAGATACAGGGGAAACTCCGTTTTTATGCTCAGGTTCAACAGAGGACGGACGGTCGTGCAGAGATGGATTGGACAAAGGGTGTAATCTGATGCAGCAGACCGAATGGGAACCCGGCAAGGCCTGTCTAGGTTCTTCCTGGTGTCTGGGCAACATCCCTTCCTTCTGGGTGTGAGGCAAGACCTCTCTGGAATGGGGTCTTATGACCTGCAATCAGATAAGATAGGTCAGATAATTTCTTTATGGCCAGCTTTTACATGGAAAGGTGGGGGTGGAGAGGAAGTTAGAGTAACATTTTTGGGTTTCCGGCTGGCTTTGGGGAAGAGGGCTTCTGGTTTCCGTGGCTAGCCTGGGAGAGAATGTGGGGCCAGAGACAGGGGGGCAGAAGTTCAGAGAGAAACTTTTGCTTCTGAGGGAGGCTGCTTCTGAGGCCTTCAGTTCGGGGTTCCATCTTCTGAGCCCCACGGCAGCATCAGGGAACGCGATCACAGTGCTTGGCATGGGCGAGAAGGGGGTGTCGATTGTCCCGGGGAGCGCCAGGATGGCGGTCACGCAGGAGTTCTCCAGAAGCGGGCAGGGCACTGACACTCCAGGAGTGCGGGACCGGGTGCTGCGTGCTAGCTCTGAACAGGGAGTGTGTTGGGAGACCCTCCAAGGTGCCTCCTCCCACACTCATCCTCCAGGGCGGTCGGGCGCCAAGTGGGCATCCACTTCACGGGGAAAATGGGTTCTCTCTGGCTTGGGTTTTCTGAGCTCTGCTGAGATCCCCGCAGCTGAGAGGCATCAGCTCTGCAGCCAGAGGCCTCACACAGAGAGATTCGGAGTGTGCTGTGTGTGATTTCGGCAGTCTCTCCTGTCTCTGAGAGCCACTGGAGTTTTAGGGTTTTTTCAAAATTTATTTTTTAAAAATGTGTTTGGCCTTTGTCCCTGTGTTCAGAGACCGTAGTTCTAGTTTTGATGTGTCACTGGGTGCCTGTGCTTCGTTAGCCCTGGATGAGCTTGCTCCTCCTGGTCACCTTCGTGTCCCATTGGCATTCAACGCCAGGCCTGGCGGGTACTAAATGCTCAGTGCGAGGACGGAAGATTTAATAGACCATCTGTAATTTTCCAGGGCCGTTTTGCAAATGTGGATAACTAATGTGGATCGGCCAAGGCTCGTAATTAGAGGAGTCCCTCTGGTTTCCTGTACAACTCCGTCCGTATCTTTGTTCCTTCCCCTCCCACCCTGGTAGAAAAGAGGTCCTTTAGCATAATGGCAGCAAAGTCACGTGAGGAGTGGTGTCTGCTGATGACTCTCACCTTGATGAATCCGAAAGATCGGAGTCCCCTAGAGCTGGCAAGCCTCTGTCCCTGCCCTCATCTCCCCAGGGTAGAACCAGGAACACTATTCCAGGACCACACATGGCAGCTGTCAGCTCGCTGGGAGGGTAGAGAAGATAAAAAGGGGAAAGGGCAGAATACCAGAGAGAAAAAGGGATGCCTGGGTTTCTGTCTGAGCCTGCCCTTACGAGAACAGTTAAGTTTTGCATGACTCTGCAGAATTCATTGACTGACTAATAAGATTTTTTTCCAGGTAAGGGACAGTATGTGCAATACCTTCTTGAATATTGTAACAGGGGGCTTGAGCTTCCGAAGCATGTAGCTAAGATTTTGAATGAATTCTGGGAGTATCACCCCAAAAAATGCCACGTTGCTATGATTACTTCAAACTGAAGGCATCTGGGCTTTTCCTGAATTTCTCTTATATGACTAAAGGTAGATTCTACAGAAGGAAGCCGATTGTCACGGAAACCCTCCCCAGGAATTTTCACCTGAGGGAAGATTAACATGCAATAGGACTCAAACCCAGGGGAGACTGAAGTTACATTTCTTTTTTTTTTTTTTTTTTTTTTTGAGACAGAGTCTCACTCTGTTGCCCAGGCTAGAGTGCCGTGGCGTCAGCCTAGCTCACAGCAACCTCAAGCTCCTGGGCTCGAGTGATCCTCCTGCCTCAGCCTCCCGAGTAGCTGGGACTACAGGCATGCACCACCATGCCTGGCTAATTTTTTCTATATATTTTTAGTTGTCTGATTAATTTCTTTCTAATTTTAGTAGAGATGGGGTCTCGCTCTTGCTCAGGCTGGTTTCGAACTCCTGAGCTCAAACAATCCGCCCGCCTCGGCCTCCCAGAGAGCTAGGATTACAGGCATGAGCCACCGCGCCGGCCTTGAAGCTACATTTCATCCAGGCAGGCTGTTACCTGCTTTTCTGAAGGTCCATCCCTTTTTCCATAGTCATTCGGTCTCCCTGGGTTGTCTGCCTACCCCTCTCCAGTCTCTGCTTCGAAGAAGGATACACAGTCATGCGCTGCCTAAGGACTTTTTCAGTCAATCACGGGCCTCCTATACGATGCTGGTCCAATAAGATTATAACGGAAGGCCAGCACGGTGGCTCCGGCCTGTAATGCTAGCACTTTGGGAGGCTGAGGTGGGAGGAGCTCAGGAGTTTGAGGTTGCAACGAGCTATGGCGATGCCACTGCCCTCCAGCCTGGACGACAGAATGAGACCCTGTCTCAAAAAAAAAGTTGTAATGGAGCTGAAAAATTCCTCTCACCTAGTGACATCCTAGCTGTCATAATGTCACAGAGCAATACATTACCTTGTCTGTGTTTAGATACATAAATATTGACCATTGTGTTACAATTGCCCACACTATTCAGTACAGTAACGTGCTGTACAGGTTTTTAACCTAGGAGCAATAGGTACACCGTATAGCCTAGGTGTGCAGTAGGCTACACGGTCTGGTTTGTATAAGTGTACTCTGTGATGCTCACACAAGGAAAAAATCATCTAATCACGCATTTCTCTGAACATATCCCAGTGGTTAAGCAACACATGACTGTATAAGCTTCTCAACCTCATTGGGCTGGTGGGTACTCGCTTCTCTGTGACGCCCCTGTTGGGGCTCAGAGAATGATACCCCAAAATGAAGGCCCCAGAAGCAGCTCTCTCTGACCTTCTCCTGCTGCCCCCGCCCCTTAGTCTCCCCCAGGCCAGCCACAGAAACTAGATCCCTCTTCCCCAAGGCGGGTCCCTACTTTGTTGAACCTAAGCATAAAAACGGACACTTTCCCCTGTATCTCTGGTCTTCCTTCTGAAGGCTCTCACGTCACATAAAAGTATGATCAGATAAATTTGGATGCCTTTTCTCCTATTAATCTGCCTTTGGTCAGTTGATTTTTCAGCGAACCTTCAGAGGGCAAAGGGGAGGCGCTCCCGCGGCCCCGACACCGCTATCACGATCTCCAGCCTGCATTGCCTCCACGACTGCCAGCCACGTCGAGTGGGCTCCGACCCGCATCCTGCCACTCAATTCCCAGGGCGCAGGCCCTACATCCTGAACGCTGGATGTCCCTTCTTTGTCACTCCCCAAGATAGCCATTGGTGAAGATGCCCTGGGCCATGTCTCCCCAGTGCTGGGTTTGGGGGCCCCCTTCCCCAGGGCTGAGTGTGGACCCCAGTCAACATAAGCCCTCTCCTCCCCGCCACCCTCCAGCAGCCCCTCTGCTCTTCCAGCCGCACTTCTCCCATCGGAGCCTCGGCTACAGCCTGGCCCTCCTTCATTTGGGCGTCTTCACCTTCATCGAGTGTCCTCATTGTGCCCATTTCACACTTGGTAGAATGAGGCCCAGAGGCACCTCCTGTGGGCTGTTTGCTCAAGGACAGAGCTACTGGACGCCTTGCTTGAAAGCCTGGGTGTGAGGGCAAACAGAGTAGATGCTGGCTTGGGGCACTGGCTCCCCGGGGAAGAAACCCAGCAGAGCTGTCAGCCCTGGGCAGCTCCAGCTCCCAGCCCTCCCCTCCGGCCCAGCCAATGAGCCTGGACTGGGAGCAGCACCCCCCAAGCACGCGGCACCGGAAGCTGCTTGCAGCCTCCCAGCGGACCCTGCGTCCTGAGCTGTTTGGAGGAGAGGAGAGCCTGAGGAAGAGGGGTCACAGGGAGGCCGAAACGAGGCTCTTTGTAGGAAAACACATAAATACACATTTAAGTACCAATGACACTTCCTCATTAGCCCAGGCTGGCCAGCTCTCCCTGCCCCAGCTCCCAGCCCTCGAGCCAGTCCCCACAAGGCCGGTTGGCAGGGAGCAGGGCACGGAGAGTCCCTTCCCAGCGCGGCAGTGAGGTCCAGACGTGGGAGCAGATGCACATTCCCAGGAGGCCAGTCCCGCGGCCTTGGCAGGGACCACCGCGGCTGCCATCTCCGGCAAGGCCGTCAAAAGGAGGTGAGGCGTGGGAGCAGCCCCGACCCTCCAGGCTGCCATCGGGTGTTGGCAGGAAGAGAAAACTTTTTTGCTCTTAAAAGGGTAAAGAGAAAGGCAGCATGGCTGGCAGGCCAACTCCTGCCAGTCTTCAGGGGGCGGAGAACAAAACCCTTTTCTCCATGTCCTCGAACCCTCTGCCAGGCTGAGCCATTGGTTGGTTGTCTCCCAGCTCCCTTGGCACCAGGAGAGGTGGCAGTCCGCACTTCCCAGGGCTCATTGAGGAGAGGCTCTGAATGGGCACATCCAGGAGGCCCAGGCCAGCTGACTCTCCTCAGGAGAGCGGGGCTCAGGCTGTGTTTCAGGGAGACCTGCAATCCCTAGCCAGGCTCCATGGCCCTGGGACCTCGGGGTCCCCTTATTTAAAACAATGGGACTAGGGTATGTTGTTAGTAAACAAAGGCAAGGTGCAGAATGCCTGTACGCTGTGCCACCATTCAATGAGGCGGGGGTCACGGGGACATACTATTGATATACATGTACGTGTCTGCATAAAATATAAAATGTCTTGGGAAAGATTAGCACAGAATGTGCTGTTTGGGTTGCCTCCAGGAAGGGAAATTGGGTAGCAGAGGAAAAAGGGAGAGAGGGAGGGAGACTTTTCAGGGGGTACCTTTTGGAGCTTTAAAATTTGAGTTGCTTAAATCACTATATGTTAAAACAAGACACCAGGGGTAACAGTGAATAGCTCACTGGATTGCTGTGAGAATGAAGTGAGTTCACACAGAGGAATGTCAGCAGTGTGCCTGGTGCGTGGGCCCTTAGGAAGGGGCGTTAGCACCTTAGGGGTCGCAAGCACATGCACCAGCCCACATTGCGGGACAAGGAAAGCGGCATGGAGGGTCCTGCTGCACAGGAGGGACCCTGAGGCCCAGAAGGAACCAAGGTCACACAGGTAGAAGTGATAAGTGACGGGTCTTAGACTAGAATTCTGTTCCCAGGGGCCTGGGAATGTTTGTAGAAATTAGAAAAACTATTAAGATCTTTGGAGACATGAGTGCCAAGTGAAAATCAGACCCTCCCAAGAAAACATGACTTTCTTGGCCTTCAGAAGAGCAAGGAACCCAGGTCTTGGCTCCGAGCAGGGATTCTGGGCTGGGGCCTGAGGCAGTGAGTCCGGATGTCAGAATCCAGTCTCCTGCTGGAGCAGGTCAACCCCGAGAGGCCCGTCTGCAAAGAGAACGCATGCTTCTGTCTGTGATTTCTCCTCCCAGTCCCAGGCTTGGCATCCACTGGAGATAAATCCCGTTTCCAAACACCCCAGACCCTCCACTGCCCAGCAGACGACTCCTCCCCTAACACTGCATGCCCACTGCATGCTAGGCGTTCAACCGGGCCATGGGACACCAAGAGGTCTAAGTGAAAACGCAGGCAATAAATATGAGAAATCTCCTCTGCCAAATTATTCAATCATGTAGGACTTCTGCCCCTTCGCACACACAACACCATGCTTGCCTTAAAAAAAGTCACTCATCAGAGAATGAAAAGAATTTGACAGGCTCACCTTGTGAACCAAAGACACTTGCTGATATTGAGGTGTCAACATCCAGTTTGGCAAAACATATGAAATGGTGAAATTTCTTGATCAGAGAACTGACTGTCAAAGGAGATCGACTTCTTATATTTACCACTAAATCTAACAAAAAAACTTGCACACACTTCACTTTAGCTAACGGATGGCACTTTCAGAACTGCCCCCACTGTTTTTTTTTTGGTTAACTATATATAATTCATGCCCCTGCTGGATCCAAAAATTCTAGAATTTACCTGCTTCTTTATGTATTAATGACCAGAAAAAGTAAAGCACTTTATAAACATGTATATGAAGATTTGGTGGATGTTGCAGAAGAAAATGGATTGCCATTGAATCCCCAGCCATAATGACAAATTTGGAATTGGGTGATCAAGACTTCTGTAGTTTTCCATTTTGCACTGTAGTAAAAGAAATGAATACCTGAAACTGGGTAATTTATAGAGAAAAGAGTTTTATTTGGCTCACGGTTCTGCAGACAATATAAGCAGGGCTGCAGCATCTGCTTTTTGTGAGGGCTTCAGGAAGCCTCCACTCACGGGGAAGGCCAAGGGACCACAGGCTGTCACCAGGTGAGAGAAGGAGCAGTGGGGGGGGGGGGGGGGGATGTCAGCCTTCTGTAAACAAGCAGCTCTCACGTCAGCTAAGTGACACTCATGCATCATCTCGGAGAGGGCTCCAAGCCATTCACGAGGAATCTGCCCCACAACCCAAACACCTCCCACCCGGAATTTCAACGTGAGATTTGAACAGGAAGTGTATCCTATCAGCTTCTAAAAGCGAATTTCAAGGTGTTATCAATAAAGTTTGTTTTTTCCACTCAGCCCAATGCATTTGGTGGAAAATTCAGATGAGTGGATTAGCCACACAATACAGCAATGATGAAAACTTCCGTTCAAAAGGCATCATTTGTCTGCATTGGCGTTCCTTCCAGCTGACGACATGCCAAGAGTTTTTAATGAATTAAAGCCACATATGGACTCTGTCTCTACAAAAAAACAAAAAAAATTAGCCGGGCATTGTGACGTGCGCCTGGAGTGCCAGCTACTCGGGAGGCTAAGGCGGGAGGATCGCTGAGCCCAGGAGTTCCGGGCTGCAGTGAGTTAGGATCGCACCACTGCACTCCAGCCTGTGCCACAGAGCAAGACCCCATCTCTGAAAAATAAAAAAAAAATGAATAAAGCCACATATGCCTGAAGAAACCAGTGAAATTACTGACTGGTTTAAAAATAATTATATTAATGGTAGGATAAGACACGAAACTGTGTTGCTGTTCGATCACCGCTACCATGTCCACCAAATTTGTGGTCTGTATGTGAGTGTATGTGGAGCGGATTTCTGTGCACCCAAATGACACAGAGGCAGGGCACATAAGATGGGAAAATTTAATAGGGAATTTTGTGTCGGGGTGTATTAAATCATAGAAGAATTTCAGAAAGAACAGCACCACATAGAAAATGGAAGTGAACATACTCTCCGAGGAGAGCAGTGTCCTAAAGAAAGAAAGCAGCTATTCATTGTGATGCAAGACTTCAAAATATAGTTAGTGGTCATGAATGCTGGCCACTGCGATTGCCCATAATTTACTCATGTAATACACAATACACTTTTTCATATGTCCAATTTTCTCTTCAGTTTCTTTTCTTTTCTTTTCTTTTTTGTTTTCCTTTTTGGTTTTTTTCTTGATTTTTTAACTAAAAAAAATTTTTACTTGACACATAATAATTATTCATATTTATGGGGTACATAGTGATGGGAAACATATAATATACAGTGGTTAGATCAGGGTGATTTGTATATCCATTATCTCAAACATTTATCATTGCTCTGTGTTAAGACCATTCAAGTCTTCCTTCTATAATAGCTATTTGAAACTCTAATACATTGATAACTCTCGTCATCCTACAGTGTTATAGAACATTAAAACTTGTTCCTCCTATGTAGGTATAATTTTGTAAGCCTTTAACAAATTTCTCCCTATTCCCTCTTTCCCCCTACCCTTTCCAGCTTCTAGTATCTTCTGTTCTACTCTTTACTTCCATGAGGTCAACTTTCTCTTTTAGCTTCATGTAAGTGAGAACATGCAACATTTAACTTTCTCTTCTGGCTTATGTCACCTAACATAATGTCCTCCAGTTCCATCGATGTTACTGCAAATCACAGGATTTCATCCTTTTTTATAGCTGAGTAGTATTCCACTGTGTATATAGACCACAGTTTCTTTATCCATTCGTCTGTATTGATTCCACATCTTGGCTGTTGTGGACAGTGCTGGCACAGGGGTGCAGGTGTCTCTGTGATACACTGGTTTCCTTTCCTGTGGCTAAATGTCCAGTAGCAGGGATTGCTGGATCATGTCATAGTTCTATTTGTAGTTTTTGGGGGAACCTCCATACCGTTCTCCATAGTGGCCATACTAGTTTACATGCCTACCAACTGTGTATAAGAATTCCCTTTTCTCAGCATCCTTGCTTTTTTTTTTTTTTCGTCTTTTTGATAATATCTGTCCTAACTGGGGTGAGATGGCACCTCATTGTGGTTTTGATTTACATTTCCCTGATGGTTGGTGATGTTGAGCATTTTTTCATATATTCCTTGGCCCTTTCTATGTCTTCTTTTGAGAACTGCCTGTGCAGATCACTTGCCCATTTTTGACTCAGATTCTGTCTTGCTGTTGAGATGTTTGAGCTCCTTGTATATTCTGAATGTTGATCCCTGTCAGGTGAGTACTTTGCAGATATTTTCTCCCATTCTGTAGTTTGTCTTTTCACTATGTTGACTGTTTCCTTTGCTGTGCAAAAGATTTTTAGATTGATATGATCCCATTTGTTTATTTTTTTGCTTTCGTTGCCTTGCTTTTGAGGTTTTAGTCATAAAATCTTTACCCAGACCAATGTCCTAAAGCGTTTTCCCTATGTTTTCTTGTGGTAGTTAGTTTTGGGTCTTGCCTTTAGGTCTTTGATCCATTTTGAGTTGATTTTTGTAGAGGGTGAGAGGTGGGGGTCTAGTTTCATTCTTCTGCATATTGATATCCAGTTTCCCCAGCACCATTTGTTGAAAAGACTGTTCTTTCCCTAAGGTATATTCTTAGTGACTGTGTCAAAAAATCAGTTGGCTGTAGATATGTGAATTAATCTCTGGGTTCTCTACACCATTCCATTGGTCTATGTGTCTGTTTTTATGTTAGTATCATGCTGCTTTGGTTACTGTAGCTTTGTATAATAGTATATTTTCAAGTCTGGTAGTGCGATGCCTCTAGCTTTGTTCTTTTTGCTCAGGACTGCTTTGGCTATTTGCGGTTCCATACAAATTTTATGATTTTTTTCTATTTCTTTGAAGAATGCCATTGGTATTTTGATAGGGATTGCATTTGATTCTGGAGACTTCTTTGGGTGGTATGGTCATTTTTAACAATATTAATACTTCCTATCCATGAGCATGGGATGTTTTTCTATTTGTTTATATCCTCTTCAATTTTTTTCATCCAGTGTTTTGTAGTTATCCTTGTAGAAGTCCTTTACCTCCTTGGTTAAATTTATTCCTAAGTTTTTGTTTTTGTTTTTAGCTTTTGTAGCTATTGTAAATGGAATTACTTGCTTGATTTCTTTTTAAGCTAGTTCTTTGTGTATAGAAAGTCTACTAATTTTTGTAAGTTCATTTTGTATCCTGCAACTTTGCCGAATTCATTTCTCAGTTCTAAGAGTTTTTTGTAGTCTTTTTTTTTTTTTTGAGACAGAGTCTCACTCTTTTGCCTGGGCTAGAGTGAGTGCCGTGGCGTCAAACTCCTGGGCTCAAGTGATCCTCTTGCCTCAGCCTCCCGGTAGCTGGGACTACAGGCATGCACCACCATGCCCGGCTAATTTTTTCTATATATTTTTAGTTGTCTGATTAATTTCTTTCTAATTTTAGTAGAGACGGGATCTCGCTCTTGCTCAGGCTGGTTTCGAACTCCTGAGCTCAAATAATCCGCCCGCCTTGGCCTCCCAGAGAGCTAGGATTACAGGCGTGAGCCACCGCGCCCGGCCTTTTGTAGTCTTTAGGTTTTTCTATATGTAAGATCATGTCATCTGCAACTGAAAGACAATTTGACTTCCTCCTTTCCAATTTGGATGCCCTTCATTTCTTTCTCTGGCTTAATTGCTCTGGCTAGGACTTCGTGTTGAATAAGAGTGGTGAATGTGGGCAACTTGTCTTGTTCTAGTTCTTAGAGGAAAAGCTAAAAGCTTTTCTCCATTCAGTATGATGTTAGCTGTGGGTTTGTCATATTTGGCCTTATTGTGTTGAAGTACTTTCCTTCGATACCTAATTTATTGAGAGATTTTATCATAAAGGAATGTTGAATTTTATCAAATGCTTTTTCTGCATCTATTTAGATGACTATATAATTTCTGTCATTCATTCTGTTGATGTGACGTATCATGTTTACTGATTTGCATGTGTTCAACCATCCTTGCATTGCTAGAATTAATCCCATTGATATGGTGCATTATGTGTTGTTGGATTTTGTTAGTATTTTGTTGTGGGTTTTTGCAACTACATTCATCAGAAACATTGGTATGTAGTTTTCTTTTTTTGTTGTGTCCTTGTCTGGTTTTGATATCAGGGTTATGCTGCCCTCATAAAATGAGTTAGTAAGAATTCTCTCCACTTCAATTTGTTGGAATAGTTTGAGGACAATTGGTATTAATTCTTCTTTAAATGTTCAGTAGAATTCAGCAGTGAAGCCATCTGGTCCTAGACTTTCCTTTATTGAGATATTTCTTATTTCTGATTAGATCTCATTACTTGTTATTGGTCTGTTTAGGTTTTCTGTTTCTTCTTGGTTCAATCTTGGTAGGTTGTATGTGTCCAAGAATTTATCCATTTCCTCCAGGTGGGCTCGCCAGGTTGTTCCTCAGGTCAGCAGTGTATGTGTGCACATGGTGGATCAGCCAACTTGGGGCTAGGGTGGAGGCTAAAGGGCTGGTACTCTGGCCGGGAGCATATGCACTTGGTTACTTGGCTGGCTGGGGGTCATGCCTGCTAGGAGAAGCCCATGGGCCTGTTTCTCAGGCCCAGGACATGGTTGCCCAACTTCTCAGCTGGCCTGAGTGTATGTTTGCTGGGGGTGACCCAAAAGGCTGCTTCTCAGGCCCAGGTTGTGAGCACATAGCTGCTCAGCTGGCCTGGAGGCATGTTTCCTCGGGGCAGCCCATGGAGCTATTTCTCAGACTCTGATTGCAGGCATAAGTGTTTGTCTGCAGGGAGTGGGATACCTCAGGGCTGCTTCTCAGGCCCAGGATGGGGGTGCACAGCTGGTTAGCTAGCCTGTGGGTGTGTCTTCCAGGGGCAGCCCATGGGACTGCTTTTCAGGCCTAACACTTGGGAGCATGGCTGCTCTGCTGGGCTGGGAACACGTCTGCCAGGTGTGGCCTCAGGTTGTTTCTCAGTCCCGGGGTGTGGGCACACAGCTGCTTGGCTGGACTGGGAGGCGTGTCTTCCAGGGGCAGTCTGCAGAACTGTTTCTCAGGCACTGGTTGAGGGTGCAAGGCTATTGGGCAGTCGAAGGGCTCATCTACAGGGAGTGGGGCACTGCAGGGCTATTTCTCAGGCTCAGGGCATGGGCATGTAGCAGACTGTGGGATTCTCCTGTAGTAAGGACTGTGGGTGTTTGCGGGGGCAATAGAGGATGGTGGGGTTCTCCTATTTACCTTTTCCCCATAACAGAAAGTTCCTCCTGACTCCAGGCAGATTTGATCCAGGTGGGAAAGACAAGGCTGCAGAGGCCGGCTGCTTCCATGCTGCCCTCCTGGACTTGCAATCACCACGTCGCACCTCCGCTCCCCCACCGTGCTCCGACATTCTCCCCTCAACACTCCAGTCCAATCTTACGTTTATTCATTGCCTCGGTCCTTTCTTGTGGGGGGCGGGGGATGAGCTCCAGGCATCGTAGGTCAGCCGTCTTGCTCATGTCACTCCTCTTTTTCTTTTCTTAGTTCTTTGTTTTTTCACTATTTTAAATTATCAGCATCACTTTTTACAATTTGCTGTGCTATGTATTTCATCTTTGCATCATTTCCAATACTGGAGGTATAAGTTGTGCAGAGACTTTTAGAGAGTTCTAATGCACTTTTTGCAAATTTGACTCCACAAAAGTGCATTGTATGACCTTGACTTTGTGTGAAGGCATTGCATGTGTACTTAAAAAACACTGAAACTTCATCAATAAATGAAGAGGGATGTCCTTTTTGCACATCTGCTTTTGTGAAAGATAAATTTTCTCAAGATCACAGCTCCCTGGGCAACTGCCTATGCGGTGGTGACTCACTGCGGTTTTCGATCGATCTCATCAAAACACAACTGTTCATCATGGTCTTTCAGATGGCCACAGTTGTAAAGCTGCGTGCCCACAATTACCAACCATAGTGATTATGTTTATACATTTCCCTTTTTATCTATTTCTTTACGAATGTGGTTCTTCTTCTCATAACTGTTATACTCATGCAGCTGACGTTAGTATGCCTGAATGTTTAGGTTTGCAAAAATATGAATGTCATTGCCTATTGTATTGTGTAAGGTGGCCTATGAAGTGTTCTATCATGTTTTTGTGTGTTTCTCAAATAAATACCCTTTTAAAATGTAAATAAATACCTTTTAAAGAATTTTCTATT
>NW_012144967.1:12096364-12100063 GCF_000956105.1 Propithecus coquereli
GCCATAAAATCTTTGCTTAGACCAATGTCCTGAAGCATTTCCTCATTTTCTTTCAGTAGTTTTATAGTTTCAAGTACTATGTTTAAGTGTCTGATCTATTTTGAGTTGAATTTGTATATGGTGATAGAAAGAGGTCTAGTTTCATTCTTCTTCATATGGATATCCAGTTTTCTCAGTACTATTTATTGAAAAGGATATCCTTTCTCCAATGTATGTTCTTGGCATTTTTGTCAAAAATCAGTTGGCTGTAAATACGTGGATTTATTTCTGGGTTCTCTGTTCAATACAGAAGCATTTAAGAAGGAAAGAACCAGTACCTTAATTCTCCAACTCAGAAAGAGCCATAGTCATCATTTTGCTCTGTATGCCCTTCCAAACTTTGTCCTATGCATGCAGTTTGACAAAGTTAAAAAATCATACCACGTGTGATACGCAGCCTTCCAAAATGGCCTTCATTGGCCAGGCACGGTGGCTCACATCTGTAATCCTAGCACTCTGGGAGGCCGAGGCAGGAGGATCGCTTGAGCCCAGGAGTTTGAGGCTGCAGTGAGCTATGGTCACACTACTACACTCCAGCCTGGGTGACAGAGAGAAACTCCATCTTTAAGGAAAAAAAAAGAAAGCATTTTGCACTGAAGGAGGCTGAGGCTAAGGGTGCACCTTGTAGGTTCTGTTTACTACAGACTCAAACTGGATGCCTTGGCAAACCACTTCTCATTATTCCTTAAGGTTCCCTACTAGCTGTGTGACCTTGGGCAAGTTACTTAACCTCTCTGTGCCTAAATGTTCTCATATATGAAAGTGGAGGATAAAAGTAATGCACATATCACAGGGTTATTGTGAGAATTAAACTCTTTAAAACACGTAAGGTGCTTAGAACAGCGCCTGGCACACAGTTAATACTATGTGTGTGTTATTCTCATTCTCAGAGAAGGGTAATGTGCTGATGAAAAGTTGGGCAGACCTGGCTTTCAATCCCCCCTCCATTGATTACAAGCTGTGTGATCTCGGGCAAATGACTTGCTTCTTGGAAACCAGTCCATGAAACTAATTAAGCTTAAACTAACTTGCTAAGGCTCTCTACCTAATTTCGTTGTATAATTGCAATTTAACTTTTTAAAGAGCCCCCATCAATTTTATAAACTTCGTAAAATCTGGATCCATCCCTAAGAAGCAGGATAAAACAATAGCACAATCATGGGCCACCTCACGTGGTCCATTTCAGTCAACGACAGGCTGTATATACAACAGTGGTCCCGTGAGATTCTAACGGAGCTGAGAAGTCCTGTCACCTAGTGACGTCATAGCCTTCGTAATGACGTAGCACAACATATTACGCGTCTGGGGTGATGCTGTGGCAAACAAACCTCCTGTGCTGCCAGTCGTATAAAAGTGCATAGCAATGCCCTGGGCCTTCACATCCGCTCACCACCCACTCACTCACTCACCCAGAGCGACTTCCAGTCCCGCAAGCTCTGTTCGGGGTAAGTGCCCTATAGAGGCGAACCATGTTTTATCTTTTATACTATATTTCTACTGTACTTTTTCTGTGTTTAGCTAAATTTAGATATACAAATACTGACCACTGTGTTACAATTGCCTGCAGTATTCAGCACAGTAACATGCTGTACAGGTGTGTAGCTTAGGAGCAACAGGCTACACCATAGAGCCTGGGTGCGTAGTCGGCTACCCCATCTAGGTGTGTGTAAGCGCTCTCTGATGTTTGCACAAGGAAGAAATCCCCTAATGATGCATTTCTCAGAACGTGTCCCTGTTGTTAAGCAATGCATGACTGTACTTATCACACAGACTAGTTATAAAGATTAAATGAGATAATATATTTTAATGACTTCAAATAGTGCCTGGCACATAGAAAGCCCCAAATAATACAGTAGCTACTTTTTTGGAATGTATGATTGTAGAACATACTCCTTCTCCTTTACTTCCTTTGTATGTGTAACCACTTCAGGAAAATCAATTTACAAAAACCCAAATTTTGGAAGAGAGGGTAAACCAGTGGGTGATAATTCTAGTTATAAAATGACTCGCTGACCAGTGTCAGGTTTTTCACATTTTCAGTTGATATCTTAAAGACAGCAAACCATCCACTGAGCAAACCGTCACTGAGACAATATAAATGCTTTGCAGTCCTGAGAGGACAGTCTCTGCAGAGAACAGAGGCATAAATGCAGCTCTGGCGTCCTGCGCTGCTGCTGTCAGAGTGTCAGACGCCCAGAGAGGCTTCCCACTCCCTGGACGGCGGAGGGCTTCGCCATCTTCCCAGCGAGACCCCAGGTCCCGAGCCTCGCATGCCTCTAACTGGAGCCAACCCAGTCCCTCTGGAGATTCCTAGAATTTCAGCCTGATCCTTCCTTAAGAACAAAGCCTGTAACACAACTGAACACAGCTGGAGATGGCATTTCCTGCCTCGGCCTCCTGGCCTGGTGAGGAGATAAGCTGGCTTTAGACAAGAATGACAGCCATGAATCAGATGGCCTCCAGCAATGCATCTAAGCGGACAGGACACTCCAGGTCAGAACTTACATTCCAGCCCTGAGCAATGTAGACGGACACCCCACTGCCCTTGACAGCCCCAGAGGCTGCAGCCCCCGCCCAAGGCCCCTGCTAGAACATCTCCCAGGAGGACACCCTGTAGCCAGATGTTCCCTGATTACTGTGGGAACTGGCCTGAGTTCAGAGATATCCTGAAATTCCGAGTCAATCCTCAGTTCCCTCGAGAGGAAGTGTCCACTAGGAGTAGAAGCCTGGATTATCACACATCCTTTTAAAACACACAGAGAGGGCCGGGCACAGTGGCTCACACCTATAATCCCTAGCACTCTGGGAGGCCGAGGCGGAGAATTGCTTGACGTCAGGAGTTTGAGACCAGCCTGAGCAAGAACAAGACCCTGTTTCTACAAAAAAATAGAAAAATTAGCCAGACGTGGAGGCACACACCTGTAGTCCCAGCTACTCAGGAGGCTGAGGCAGGAGGATCACTTGAGCCCAGGAGTTTGAGGTTGCAGTGAGCTATGATGACACCACCACACTCTAGCCCAGGTGACAGAGTGAGACTCTGTCTAAAAAACACCACGCAGAGAGCCCAGAACCATCCCTAGTCCAGCATTAAGGCCGGAGGTGCCTGTGGCCCGGCACACTGAGGGACGAAAGCACAGCTAACCCTCATGTAGTGGTGGCTGAGTCTCACGGAGCACTCGATTAGAGTCCTACTTTAGGTGTTATGTTAGTTTCCTGTGGCTGCTGTAACAAATTATCACAAACTGGGGGCTTAAAACAAAAGAGATTTATTTTCTCACAGTTCTGGAAGGTGGAACCTGAAACCAATGTGTTTGGGTGGGCCCAGCTCCCTCCGAAGGCTCAAGGGGAGACTCCTTCCTTGCCCCTCAGCTCCTGGGGCCCCGGCACTCCTTGGCTTGTGGCTGCAGCACTCCAAGCTCGGCTCCTCCTCCCTGTGTGCTCTCCTCTTCCGCCTCTGTCGTTGTCGTTGGACTTAGGGCTCGTCTGGTTAATCTCTTCATCTCACAATCCCCGACTTATTACATCTGCAAAGACGTTTTATCGAAATAAGGTCACATTCACAGGCCCTGGGGGTTAGAACACAACATATATGTTACACGTGCCAACTGTCATCCTCCCAACAGCCCTGTGAAGACGTGCTCATTGTGACAGATGAAGAAC
>NW_012144967.1:12100113-12114399 GCF_000956105.1 Propithecus coquereli
GGAGGCACACACCTGTAGTCCCAGCTACTCAGGAGGCTGAGGCAGGAGGATCGCTTGAGCCCAGGAGTTTGAGGTTGCAGTGAGCTATGATGACACCACCACACTCTAGCCCAGGTGACAGAGTGAGACTCTGTCTAAAAAACACCATGCAGAGAGCCCAGAACCATCCCTAGTCCGGCATTAAGGCCGGAGGTGCCTGTGGCCCGGCACACTGAGGGACGAAAGCACAGCTAACCCTCATGTAGTGGTGGCTGAGTCTCACGGAGCACTCAATTAGAGTCCTACTTTAGGTGTTATATTAGTTTCCTGTCGCTGCTGTAACAAATTATCACAAACTGGGGGCTTAAAACAAAAGAGATTTATTTTCTCACAGTTCTGGAAGCTGGAACCTGAAACCAATGTGTTTGGGTGGGCCCAGCTCCCTCCGAAGGCTCAAGGGGAGATTCCTTCCTTGCCCCTCAGCTCCTGGGGCCCCGGCACTCCTTGGCTTGTGGCTGCAGCACTCCAAGCTCGGCTCCTCCCCGCTGTGTGCGCTCCTCTTCCGCCTCTGTCGTTGTCCTTGGACTTAGGGCTCGTCTGGTTAATCTCTTCATCTCACAATCCCCGACTTATTACATCTGCAAAGACGTTTTATCGAAATAAGGTCACATTCACAGGCCCTGGGGGTTAGAACACAACATATATGTTACACGTACCAACTGTCATCCTCCCAACAGCCCTGTGAAGATGTGCTCATTGTGACAGATGAAGAACTCGGGGACAGGCAGTTAAGGAAGTTGGCCCAGGTCACACAGCCAGGAGGTGATGGAGTCACTATACCATATTGCCTCTCCCATAGGCCTCGGGGGCCCCAGACACATGAGCGCTCCCACAGTGACTGAGGGGGTCTAGGCTTAGGAGGGGTACCATTTTTTAATCTTAAATAACCTCGCCATCCCATACACACCTGGACATTGTAATGAAACAATTGAAATAATATTAAAATAGACAAAGAGGGAGGCCCAGGGAAGGGTTCAGGTAAAAGGACAAGTGCTGTTCCAGGTAAGCACTGAATCCAACTGGCTATTCATTGCTGTTGTCCACGTCCCCGGGAGCCAGGGAGGCAGGAAGGGGAGAACTGGCAGTATGGGGGAGGCAGTCTCTCTACCCCTGCAGGTGGCCCTGGCCTGGCAGGCTCTGGTACCAGTCTGGCCTGGCCCCTCTGCACCCTTCAGAAGTGGCTTCGTGTCAATCTAAGTGTTTTCTATAGGAAACTGGGCACGGTGACATAAAATTAGGGTACAAATTGTGCATCCAAAATCAAACTAGGGCTCCTCAGTTAAACATAGAATTACTGACCGATATGATCAAGCAATTCCACTCAGGTAAATTCCCAAAAGAATTGAAAACAGGTGTTCAAACAAAACTGTGTGCATGAATGTTCACAGCAGCATTACAGACAACAGTCAAAAGATGGAAACCACCCAGATGTCTGTCAACCGATGAATGAATAAATAAAAAGTGGTAGATCCGTGCAACAGAATATTACTCAGCCATAAAGAAGAATGGAGTACTACATACCACAACGAGGATGAACCTAAGAAACATTTTGCTAAGTGAAAGAACACAGACACAAAGGCCACATAGTGTATGATTCCATTTTTATATATAAAAAAAAAGACTAGGCAAATCCATAGGGATACAAAACAGATCGGTTACATTCTGCATGTTATGATCGAAAAAGAAAAAAAAAGAAAATAGATTGGTGGTTGCCAGAGGTTAGAGGAGAGGGAAAGCGGGGAGCAGCTGCTTAATAGATAGGTAGTAGCACAGGAAAGTGGACCCCAAAGCTGGGGTCCAGCCCAAGTGGGCTCTTGGCTTTGCGCAGAAAAGAATTCAATAGTGAGTTGATAGAGTAAAGCAAAACCAAATGTATTAAAGTAAGAAAAACGAAAAAACGGAAGCTGCCACACAGACAGGGCAGCAGCTACTGCTCAGAGCAAGAGAGAGCAGTAATTTGTGAGCTTTTGGGGTCTCATTTTATACGTTTTATTTAGGTTTTTGTTAAGCAGAGGCAGGATTATTTATAAGATTTCTGGAGAAGGGGTGGGGGGTTCCCAGAACCTGAGGGTTTCTCCTCTTTTTAAGCCATATGAGGTCACTGCTGGGAGTTGCCATGGCATTTGTAAACCGTCGTGGCGCTGGTGGGAGTTTCTCCTAATAGCTAATACATCATAAGCAGGGTGTATGGGCGGTGAGGGTAGCCCGAGGTCGTTTTTTGTGGCCATCTTGGTTCTAGCTGGTTTGGACTGGCTTTTCTACTGCCTTCTGTTTTATCAGAGACCTTGGTTCGGGCCTTATGACTCTATGTCGAGCAGTGCCTGCCAGTTCCCTAACTCATTCCTCCCTCAGAGATTATATACTACTTAATCTTAAGGGTTTGTCAGAAGAAGAAACTCTTATCTTCTGTAGCGTCTTCAGGCTGAGTTCAGGGTGTTGACCCTGCCTATTACAGAAGTAGAAATATCTGGACGCCTGATTTAAGGAGACCAAGGGCAGGACATTTTTATGTTCTGAGCTGTCTGGAAGGGTCAGAAGGCTTCTGCCAGTGTCATCTTTACGTGGAATCGTAATTTAGAAGACATAAACTTTATAAGGAAGGTAAACAAGCAAGGACCAACAACTAACAGTAATAAAATTGTGGTTAAAGGCCTTAATAGGGGCAGAAACCGGCTAATACACGGTAAAAACCCTTTTATTGAGTCTCAGATAGTTTCCACAGAGGTGGCACCTTGAAAAAAACTGTGTAGCCATTTCGTCTGTTTATACATTTTTATATCTTTTTTTATTTGTTCACTGGCATTGACTTAAGTATAGCAAGTTTTATTGATCATTGCATAGACAACATTCTGTTTAGCCAATAAATAATCTAAGGCTAATTGGTTATCCATCATCGCATTGGCTAAAGAGTCTCGGGAGGTCTTACGCTTAGCTAAAGCATCTCTAGTAGTCCGGGCCAGAACTTTTAGCTTGGTAGACAAGTTTCTTATGGTGACTTTATGATAATAAAACCTCTCTAAGGGGTGGATAGTGGCTCCTATCCCAGCCAAGATAAGACTGATGGCCCTTCCCAGTGAGTGAAGCAAAGTTTTTATATTGTACCTTTGCTTGTTCACAGGGAAACAAATCATGCAGGAACAGTGTCATTATTACATGCTGTTGTGTTGTTGATATTACAATTTTCTACTAGGTGGGAATTTTAGTATTACAATTAGCTAAAGGGCACTACAGGAAAACTAAAGTAGCTCTAAAGCAGGCAGGGCCAGCTTCAGCTGCCACTTCAAGGCAGGAAAGTGCTGAGGCACCCAAGGAAGTGTTGGGCTCTTTGCCCATCCCCCCGATCCTGGGCCCAGTAGTTGTCTTGGTATCTGCCTAGTCTACTTTGTAGCAATTCTAAGCACTCTAGGTTAGTACAGTGTTTTTGTCCTGTGGTGGGGAATTTGCATTTTTCCCTTAATCTACCCTGTTCTCTGGGTCTTATAATCTTTTTTTGCCCATCCTTCTGCAATATTTTCTGAGTGGGAAGCGAGGGGAGGTTATATTGATGGTTTTTATATTGACTTATATCTCATGTAGTATCTTGTATACATAACCCACATCCACAATATAGGCAAAAACAACGAAAGTAAGCACTAATTATAATCATTATGCCAATCAATAAAACATAGCTCCAATGTGTGGTGTAGGCAAAGAATGTGACCATTTAGAAGAAGAATTAAAGACTCTTAGTTTTTGTATGTTATTGGTATGGGCAATTAAATGATTTAAAGCATCAGCAACTTTTTTTTTCATCTGAAATATACGTGCAATAGGTGGTTCCCACTAAGGCACAGGTCCCACTGTGCATTGTAGTGAGTATATCTCGGGTCATTTTATTTTGTAAAAAAACTTTTCTCATTTGGATAGTTTCTTGGCTTAAGAGGTATACAGCATTTTTGTGTGGCTCTGTGCTCTAGCAGTGAACTGGGCTAGAGCAGTGACGTGGACAAGAGCATCTAGTGCTCCTGCCCTAACTAGAATACTTAGCGGCCTTTCCCACCACGCCAAAGACCTGGGGAAGCGACCTTCCAGGGCTCTTACAGTATTAGGTGCCATGGCAGAGTTTTACCTACAGTTTCTGGCAGGAAAGGTCACCTCGTGGTACACCTCCCGGTCCAATTGTAGAGGAAGTTTGGCCACAAGAGTTTACTGCACAGCCACGTAGGCCCCCAAAGTGTAATACAAGCTCTAGCTCTTATGAAGCAGTTTTGTTCCCTGTCTAGTCACATGTCCATACTTTAATAGTGTGGATGTATGCTGAAGGGGTAGCCATCCCCTCAGCCGGGAGTGTGTGGAGGAATTGCAGTATGATTATGTCTTTTTATGCATGGAGGGCCTCTTGGCATGACATCCCCTGTTTAGCTGTAATCCATGTTAATCCATCCCAAATTGAGGTGTGTTGGCTCTATGTAATGTTTATGTGTTGTCTCACAATGGAAAGACATGTCTCTTAGTTTTACTGACAGGTGGCAGGTGGGAGGTATTCTGAGGTGTAGGCAGTTGCCAACGACGAATGGCAGAGTTGATGTCACCTGCATGGGTAGAGTTACTGCTCCTGAGAGAGCCTATCTGGTCACTCAAATTCTGTGGTGTTGAGGGCAGCACATTCCATGGCATCTCGCCCCCGCTGCATACAGGTAGATATCTGCAAACCAACAGTCTGACTGGCTGTTGACCGCTGCCATTGTCACGGCCCAATTTAAAAAGACGTTGTCATTTGCCACAGATAGCGGGAACAATAGCCTGTGGTACCAACACAGGTGTTTAAAAGGACTTCTCAAGGGCAAATCTATTCTTTGTCACATTGTTACTGATGTGTTTTCTCCCATAGGCCCTTTTAGGGAGGCTGTTACAGGCTTCAGTCAGGTTTATAACACCACACATTGCCCGTGCCACTCGCACTTCAATGGCTCTAGCTGGTGTTGATGTCTTTGTATGATGGTATCACAGGCTTTTAAACCTCTGTCAAGGAGCACAGTTGGGATCACCTCACCTTAGCCATCTCTATAGCACCCTCTGGCACCATAAAGCTGACCCATCATGGAGGCAACTTCAAGCTCAATCATGCAGCTGTCATGGCCTTTCAGGTCTGTGGGTGTTCTCGGGAGCATGGTTTGGCCACCTTTTCTTAAAAACATATCTCTTTTTTTGGTATATTTTATAGATACATAAAATCACATATACTCACTACAATTTTTTAACTCCCAGTAACCTAAACCTTAGTGAAAATCTAGGAAACAAATCTTTTATAGTATACTTGCAAAGAGAAAACAAAAAGAAATCTTGACTTGTCTGTCATGAGTATTTATTGCATTTATATTACCTAATTTATTAATTTTAGCAGTTTGCTTAGATTTTAGTTATCATTTTAAGTTATTTTTTAAACCATTTTTATAGCCTGTGACTATTAGATATCTGCCTTAGTAAGAATCTTAAAGTTAAACACAAGGGTATTTTTGTTGGTAACTCAGAATATTTAGCTGTTTTTATTATACCAACGATATTAAATTAGTCTTACTTATCAAAAGTTACATAGACACAGATCACTTTGTTTTGGCTGGTTCATAGTTTTATAAACTTCGTATCAAACCCTGACACCTTAAAAACATAAAAATGACTAGTAAACCCAGGCAAAAATGTATGCTGATGATTTGAAGACATTTCTATTTTTATTTTATCAATAATAATTTTTCTTTTAATAACTTAGTTTATTTATTGAAAATTTACTAAATTCATGTAAAAACTTGAAAAACATTTAGACTTATTTACTTGATTTATGCGTATGCCTTTATAAGTCAATTTGGTACCATATAGATACAACATAATACATGTATACACACACAAATACATTTAAACATATATACATATATGCACACAAAGATCCAGTAGTTTCTGCCTTTGAATTCCAGCCAGGAGATAACAATATAAGTTCACCAGTTTGCAAAAGATTATTTGATCTAAACTGTTTCTAACAAAGTTGGAAATTGTTCACATAACCAAACTTTAGTACAAATAGGTAGTGTAATGAAAATTATGGACCAAAATTTTGGGTAAAGCAGCTTCCACAATTTTTTTTTGAAGCCTCTTTTACCCTTTTTTTTACCTTCAGTTTCAAATGAGTTTTCAATGTTCACATTGTAGCTAGAAATGGCTGCTCTAAGTAACCTTGAATTAATGATAGCACAGACAGCAAGTTTTATCGCAACACCAGTAACCTAGCAACATAGTTTCAAAGTAGGCAGAAAAGAAAATAGATAGAGAGCTTAACAGACTCTATATTTTAACTCTAGTGGCAGATATAGGGGGGAAACAAATTCAGGCCCAGCTGCCAACACAATTACTGCACCCAAATCCAGGGCACCAAATGCCAATTAACCCAGAGCACCTGGAAATCAACTAACAATGAGAGTTCTTACACCAAAAGCTGAAGACCCAGGAGCATCCAGGGGGCAGCTTGCCAAGGACCCCAAAACATCCAGGGGAGCAACAGCCAACAGTAATCACCAAAGGCATGCAAACTAACACAAATTCGAGTCACAGAACAATGTGGCTCAGGCATCCCAGACCCACACAACACAGTTAGGAACTTCTCAACCAACAAAGGAACACAACAGGGTTAAGATTCAAAGTGAAAGTCAAATGAAGGGCTGGGGGCAACTGGGTCAGAGCAAAGAAAGGTGGACTTTCAAAATAAACAAGGGAAGTGACTTCCCTGACATAAACAGAGGCAATCACTCAAAAGACCAAAGCAAAGATTATAAATGCAACAATGAAATAAGTGTGAGCATGTATTCAGTTACTAGAAGGTGAAAGAGGTTAAAAGGTCATAAAACCCACAAGTAAAAGAGGGCATATCAAGATGTTAGCCGTGCACAGCACAACAACCAGATTTGACAAAGGGAGGCTCACCCATCCATCAGATCTGAATGGTACAATTAGGTCTTAGTTTGGGATCCAGGTGAGGATCTCTCTTTGCCCTATGGTGGGTACAAGGAGGCAGAGAAGGTGGCAGAGTCAGCCTGGAGAACACAGGGGGTCCCTCCACCCAACCTGGCCCCTAGTCGGGGAAAGGGCTCAGACCAGGGCCACACCTGACCCATCAGGACCCTGAGGCCCTTGAACACCTTCCTGGATCTGTTCTCTGCCCCTCTGACTCTGGCCCCCTCCTCCACTGTCAGTCTCCCCTCATTCATAGCTTATGAACCCAGCCACTTGCCTCCTACACCAGAGCCTGCCTGAAGTGCTCACCTCTCCTGTCAGGGGCCTTTGCCACCTCCCCCGATGGTTTGCCCCCTCTGAACATGCCCATGTGACCTCAGGCTGCATCCACATTTTCTGTACCCAACAGATCCCCCCAGAAGTAAAGATTCCAAACCTGGCTGATGCTGGGTGACAGAGTAGAAAGGGCACTGGCGCCTTTGGGCTTGCCTTGCACCTCCCCTCATGTGACCTTGGTTGTATGACCTTAATGAGTTGCAGAAACTCTCTCCTCAGTGCTGTAAAATGGGGAGAGTAGCATCCACATTGCCCACCTTACTTGAGTGTTGTGAGGATGATGTGAGTTGCTGTGTGGGAAAGTGTTTTCTAAATGGAGAGGTATGTAACAAGGATAAATAATAGTAAATAAACCTAGGGAATTTCAAGGCTCAACCTGACTTGGCACATTCCCCTCTTGTCTTCTGCAGTGACCTGGAAATGTAGCCACCATTCCCTCACCCAGGAGTCCGCCTGCATCTCCCAGGCTGCCCTCAGAGAGGTTTCCTCAGGGCCTGGGGGGCAGCACTGGGGCCCTTAGCAGGTCCCGACCACTCTCTCCCTGAGACCCAGCTCCCCGCCCCTTTCTGCTCTGCTGCTGTTACCTGGTAGCAGACTCACAGTAACCTCCAAAGTTGGTGCAACACACTGGGTAAGGGCATCATTTTTGTTGTGTTTTGCTTTGTAGGCAATTTTGAAATACACACAAGTAGAATAAGTAAAATAAACCCTTTGGACAGAAGGAGTTAGGGACATAACACCCCAAATGCCCCAACCTGGCACATGGATTATTTTGAGCTAAAAGCCCCTGAGAAGCAGCAGCTGTGGATAGGGCCATCTGAACTGCTCCTTCTTACTGTAGCAAGCTGTGAAAGTCCCTGTCGGAAAGCCACCTACCCTGGACCAGCATGAGAAGATAACCCATATTACCAGTGACCAGGAAGTGAGGCTGCAATGGAGCTGTATAAACAAACGTGCTGAAATAACCCTCATCTCCACTAGCTTTCCATCCCCATACGTCTCCTAGTGACTCCCCCAGAACATACTGCCTCTAGCCCAGACCCCTCTATCTTGTCGTTTCTTCACCCTTTGTCTAAAAAGCTTTCTGCTTTGGCCACTTTTTCAGGTCTTCATACTCTTGTGAGCCTCCCATGTCCATGGAAAATTAATAAAACATATGCTTTTCTCCTGTTAATCTGTCTTGTGTCAACTTGGTTCCTAGACCCAGCCAAAGATGGTCCCCAGCCTTTTTGCCACAAGGGATTGGTTTCATGGAAGACAATTTTTCCATGGAAGGGGTGGTGGGGGTGGGGGCAGCAGAGTTCTGTGGCCTGGTCCCTGATAGACACAGACGGGTCAGAAAAGCCTCTGACCTTCTACCCCTTCAGACCTTCTGCCCCACTGTCTTTGACCCCTCATTCTCCCCAGGCTAGCCATAGACATCAGAATCTCTCTTCCCCAAGCAGGTCATAGAAACCAGAACCCCTCTTCCCCAAAGCCAGCCATAAATCCAAAAATGTTACTCTAATTTCCTCTCCACCCCTGCATCTTTCTGTGTAAAAGCTGGCCATAAAGAAATTACCTGACCTATCTTATCTGTAGGTCATAAGACCCCCATTCCAGAGAGGTCTTGCCTCACACCCAAAAGGAAGGGATGTTGCGCAGACACCAAGAAGAACTTAGACAGGCCTTGCCGGGTTTCCCACTCAGTCTGCTGGATTAAATTACACCCTTTTGTCCAATCATATTTCTACATGACTGTCTATATTTTTGTTGAACCTAAGCATAAAAATGGACAGTTTCCCCTGTATCTTTGAATCTTCATTCTGAAGGCTCTCACGTCACATAAAAATATGATCAAATAAATTTGTATGCCTTTTCTCCTATTAATCTGCCTTTTGTCAGATGATTTTTCAGTAAACCTTTAGAGGGTGAAAGGGAAGTTTTTCCTCGACCCTGCGATGCAACCAGATTTTCTGAGTCTGTTCCAGACCTTGCCTTTCGTGATTATATAATCCTTCTTTCTTTCTTTTCCTTCATTCTTTCCTCCCTCCCTGTCCTTCCTTTCCTCCCTTTCCTTCCTTCCTTCCTTCCTTCTTTCCTTCCTTCCTTCCTTCCTTTCTTCCTTCCCTCCCTCCCTGTCCTTCCTTCCTTTCTTTCTTTCTTTCTTTGAAAGAAGTTCGGCAGGCTGACCTCGAACTCCTGGGCTTGAGCCATGCAGCTGCCTCGGCCTTCAGAGTCCTGGGTCTAAGGTGCGAGCCACAGCACCTGGTTATGTAATTCTTTTGTTGATCTGGAATTCTACTATTCTAATAATCTGATTATTTTGCCAAAACAACAGGAGAGAGAGACAGAAAGAGAGAGAGAAAGAGAGAGAGAGAGAGAGAGCATGCCTCTCCCCTCTGCATGCACCTCTGCCCAGTCTCTTCCTGCGTCCAGATGTGTTTACAGCAGTCAGAAACCACAGCACTTCCGCCTGTTCAGACAGTGTGGCCAGCTCATCCCATCTGACCTCTCGCTTTGTGTATTAGGGAAAACAAAACCAAAAAAAACCCTACCACCAAGGTCCAGACAAGCTAAACCCATAACCTCAGGAGAGCAGAGGTCTGGCTGCCTCACGAACATGTGCCCCCGGGAATCCCAGCGGCCCTGAGGAGGGGTGTCCTCTTCTGACCCTGGCAAGAGCCCCCTACCCAAGCGCTGACCTTTTCTCCCCAGTGCCTGGTTTTATTCTTGTTCTCCCATGGACTCCATGGTATAAAATGACTTTCTTTTTTCTGATTTTTAAGTTTTTATTTATTTTATTTTATTTTTTTCTTATCTTTTATTATACTTTTTTTTAAATTTCAGAATATTACAGGAGTACAAATGCTTTGGTTACATATATTGCCTTTGCACTGCCCAAGTCAGAGCTACAAGCGTGCCCAACCCCCAGACATTGCGCACCGCACCCATTAGGTGTGAATTTACCCATCCCCCTTCCCCCCTGCCACCTGCCCGATGCCCCGTGAATGTTACTTCCGTATGTGCACATAGTCTTGATCAATTAGTACCAATTTAATGGTGAGTGGTGCTTGTTTTTCCATTCTTATGAGACTTCACTTAGTGGAATGGGCTCCAGCTCCAACCAGGATAACACAAGAGGTGCTAGATCACTATTGTTTTTCTTACGGCGGAGTAGTGCTCCACGGTAGACATATACCACATTTTATTAATCCACTCATGTACTGATGGGCACTTGGGTTGTTTCCACATCTTTGCAACTGTGATAAAACAACTTTCTTTGCTGTCGGTGCATTTATGAAACGGTGCTGCTAAAAAGGCCAGTTGTAACTCTGAAGAGAGAGCCGACCAGGGGCGGCAGACTCTGTTATGGTTCCTGTCACCACGCCCCCTTTCTGTACGGGGCTGCGCTAGGATTGCTTGTCCCCTTGAGCCGTGAGCTGTGCGCCGCCACCCTAAGGAAAGAATGTGCCTTGCCCACCCCGTAGTCAGGCCTGGCCATGTGGGTTAGTACGGCCCACGAAACGTGGGTGCAAGTGACACGTGCCAGCTCTGAGCAGCAGCTTTAAGAGCCCTTGCGTGTTTTCTCCAGCTCCCCTGCTCTTTGCCCTGGGAATACCAAGTTCCAGGCAGGGGCTCCTCCTTCCCCTTGGGTCCTGCAGGGAGAGGTCACGGGGCAGAGCCGCGGGCACTAACGTGTAATGCCAGTGAGAAAGAAGCCATTGTTGTTACAAGCCACTGAGATTTGGGAGTGTCTGTTACTTCCTCAAGACTGTAGCACCACTTCCTGCTGTTTGTTATCACAAAATGATAAATTTTGTGAAGAAATGGCAAGACAGAGGAGTCTGGGCCAGGGGCAGTAAATTGCAGGGAGTCACCAGGAGACATCAGAGGGGTAAAGCAGCAGTTTCCAGCCGGCTGACCGGCCCACAGATTTCAGACTTGCCAGCCCAGTCCTGAAAATACGTCTCTTACTCCCTCCCTGTCTCCACCCTCCAGAACCAATCCAGGTTTGACTGCGTTCCTAGATCCGAAATGTCCTGTTTGTGGGGCTTCTGGGACTGAGGCCCCGGGCACCATTCACGATGGGGAGGTGAGAGAGGACGGGGAGGAGGGGGCACCCCCAGCTGGTGCTGACAAAACATGTGAGCAGGAGCGCCCCTTCCTCTGGCCTCCTCTCCCTGACACCCCAATCCCTCCTTCCTGATACACTCCTCAGCAGGCTGTCGTCCTTTGCTGACTTCTTCTTCCCTTCAAGGCTGTCCTTGAGTGTGATTTACCCTAATTTCATCAGCATACAAACAAGTTTGTTGATCAAAGACTTATTGGCAGCCTTTCCCGCCAGGAACTACCTAATCCTTCCCTTCTCTTCCCTTCCTCACTCTGTCTGCCCCATCTTCTCTCTCATTTCTACAACAGTGAAGACAATGAATACAGTGGACAGAGAAAAGGACTACTCTGGGGGTGACTGTGAAGAATAAGGGCCGGAACCAAGGCAAGCCCCTGGCATGGAAAGGCAGGAACAGGTGCAGGAGCCACTTCGCAGGCACAATGGGCGAAGCAATGGTCTGGCCATGCGTGGGAGGCCAGTTGGGAGGTGAAGTCATTCACTGACAGGATGTGGAGAGGGTTCGTGAAAGGGGGGAAGAACATGATTTTGGTTTGAAATGTTGAATTTAAGTTACCCATGAAACACCCTTGTGGACAGACTGAGAAGGCAGAAGGAAGTTGGGGTCTGCAGCTCATGGTTTGGATGGGCCTCAGAATACAGGAGAGAGGTAAAGCTGTAGGAGTGGAAGAGGAAGTGTGAGCCACAGGAGAAGTTCTGGCTTGATGCTGGGAAATTCCAGCACTGAAAGGACTAGCAGGTTAAGAGGTGCCAAAAAAAGAGAAAAAATAAGGGACAGGAGGGACAGTCCATATGGAAGGTCAAGAGAGAGAGAATAAAGAAGGTAGGAGAGAGAGAAAGAAGGAAGGAAAGATGGAAAGGAGAGAGGGAAAGAAGGAAGGAGAGAGAGAGAGAAAGGAGAGAGAGAAAAAACAAATAGGATAGAAATAATAGAAGAAAATATGCCTAAGTTGAACAACGACATGAATCTTCAGATTGAGAAGGTTCAAATGTCAAACAAGATAAACAAACAAAATATAGCCAAAAAAAAAACTCCCAGACACAGCCTGATGATACTGTAGCACTTTAAGGATAATGAAAAAATTCCCAAAAGTTTCTAGAGAGAGTAAAACAGGTCACCCGCAGAAGAATAAATATCCAACTAGCATCAAACTTGTCATCAACAACGTTGGATTCTAAAATATATCTAAGATATTGAAACAAGGCCTTCCCAGTTATCAGGGAGTTTTGATGCTATTAATTGTATGCCCATGAGCCTTTTCTGAAAAAAAAAAAAATGAAAAGGGAATTCAGAAAAGGGAAACAGGGAAATCAATGGAAGAGCACAGTGGGGAAAAAACCCCAGAATGACAGTTGTCCACCAACCAGCAAAAGTAGTGGTTGAATTAGAGTACGAGGTCAGGGAGTTACATAAGTGTTTTCAAGAAGAACATGGATTTCAATCAACAGATAACATTTATGAAAGAGGATGATCTTTGTCTCCCCATCAATAAAAAAAAAAAACTCCAGGAAAAACAAAAAGTTATATAAATTGTGGCCCATATATGAAGCAAGCTATTTTTCTTAATTGAGGTATAATGTACATATGGAAAAATACTCAGATTTTAAGAGTACCATTTAATCACTTCTGAAAAATGCATACACTCATTTAATATACACCACTAATAAGACAAAGAATATTTCCCTCACTCCAAAAAATTCATTCAGGTCCCTTCCCAGTGAATCCTCCCCACCCGAAAGCAACTACTGATCTGAAACAAGCTAATTTGAGAAATCGATGGAGTATAATAAATGAGAGTCCACTTGATCTTGATTGTTAGAACATCTCCTGCAAGCAGCGCAAGTGTAGAGCAAAGAATTACCTTTACTTCTTTGTGGATCCAACCACAAGTTTTTGTCCTAATATTATAAATGATATTTATTGGTGTATTAGTTTCCTGGGGTGGCTGTAACAGATCACCACAAATATAGTGGCTTAAAAACAACACAAAAGTTATTCTCTCGCACTTCTGGAGGCCAGAAGTCTGAAATCAAGGACTTGGCAAGGATGCTCTCCTCTGCTGGCTCTAGAGAATTGATTCTTGCTCCGTTCCAGTTTTGGTCGTTCCAGACATTCTTTGGCTTGTGGCTACATCGCTCCAATCTCTGACTCTGTGGTCACACTTCCTCTTCCTCTTCTCGGTATCTTCTCTTCTGTGTGTTTCTTTTAAGGACATCCGTCATTGCATTAAGGTTTACTCAGATAATCCAGGATGATCTCCTCATCTTGAGATCTTTAACTTAATTACATCTGCACAGACCCTTTATCCAAATAAGATCATACCCGCAGGTTCTGGAGAATAGGACATGGACATGTCTTTCAGGGGCCATCACTCAGCCCTCTACAATTGGTTTTCAATTTTTAAAGCCAACATCTAGGACAGTGCTACCCGTAGAAATACAGCATGAGCCACACATGTAAGTTTAGATGTTCTAGTAGCCACATTACAAAAGGAAAAAGAAACAGGTGAAATTAATTTTAATGTTATATTTTATTTAATCAAACACATCTAAAATATTTCCATTTCATCATTTAACCGACATAAAAATTATTAATGATAAAGGGCATCCACAAAAACCCCACAGCTAACATATTTCATGGGGAGAGACTGAATGCTTTCCCACTAAGATCAGGAAGGAGGAGGGTGTCTGCTCTTACCACTTCTATTCAACATTGAATGTGTTCCAGCCAGGGCAACTGGGCAAGAAAAATAGATAAAAGGTATCCAGACTGAAAAGGAAGAATTAAAACTATCTCTGTTCACAAACGACATGATCTTCTA
>NW_012144967.1:12126829-12127201 GCF_000956105.1 Propithecus coquereli
GGTGGTGTGCACCTATTGTCCCAGCTCGGGAGGCTGAGGCAGGAGAATCGCTTGAGCTCAGGAGTTTGAGGTTGCTGTGAGTTCTGATGACACTATTGCACTCTAGCCCTGGCGACAGAGCAAGACCCTGTCAAACAAAAAAAAAAAGCTTAGAATCTGTGAGGACAATGAGGATGAGGACAAGGACTGAGACAATACTAAAATATAAGAGTCGATGATACTAAGTATGGTAAGATAGTGCCTGCACCTTCTTGTGCCAGCCATGAGTCTGAAAAGAAAAAAAAAGATAGTGCCTGTACTAATCAGGACTGATTCTGCTGCAAATGTCAGCTGGTCGACTAAAACTCACTTAGACAACCAACCAACCAGAAA
>NW_012144967.1:12127251-12132170 GCF_000956105.1 Propithecus coquereli
AAATTAAAGAATTAACGTGGCCCTTTATTTTCTCAGTGAAACAGTCATTCACTCCACAGACCTTATCTGCTATGTGTGGAGTGCTCAACAAATACTTCTTGACCCAGCTGAGGCTCAGCAGCTGATCATTTACTAAGAAGGTAAAGGGTTCTGCCGATTTGGAAGGGGTGGAGTCGAGGATTTTAAAAGGAGGGAATTTTCCATGGAGCCTTCTAAGTGCAGGGGAACACCCTTAGTGTATTAACCATGCTGGGCCATGGTCTCTTGTCCACAAGGCGTCTTAAGGGGCAGGAATCTTTTCTTGGCTTCTGCATTAGGTCTTCTCGCCAGTGACAACATGAGGGCAGCAGTGGAAAATGACATATTTTCAGTTCCTGGGCAAAATGTCTCCATGGTCTTGGCAAATAAGTTCTTTAGCCATTTTCCCAATAAGTGATTCATTCTCCTGGAGTCAACTCTGTGGGCACTTCCTGGACACCCACTCACCTGGAAAAAGTGAGGTTGCTAGTGACCAAAAGGAGTGCTTCCTTCTGCTGCCTGCAAAGAAAACAAGCCCATTACAGGTAGAAATGGCAGTCTTCAGAAATAACGCATGATCTCACTTACACGCACAATCTAAAACAGTCGAACTCATAGAAACAGAGCAGAATGGTGGTTACCGGGAGCTGGAGCGGGGTCAGATTGGGGAGATGGTAAATGGACATAAAATTTTACACAGGAATAATAAGTTCGAGAGATCTACCAACATGGCAACTATAATTAGTAACAATGCACTGGATAACTTGAAAATTGCTAAGAGAGCAGATCTTTAAGTGTTCCCATGACAAAAGATAATTATGTGAGGTGATGCATATGTTAATTAGATTGATTTAGTCATTCTACAATGTATATATATATTTGGAAACATCATGTAAACCATAAATACACACAATTTTTATTTATCAATTAAAAATAAATAAAAAAGAAATGCCTGCCTTCTGTCTTCTTACCTGCCCTTATCTAATCCCCTCAGTGCCTGGGGACGTGTCCTCGGTGTCTGAGGGGACAAGAAGGCACACAGATGTGTCCTAGGGACTGAACAGCCCAGGCCAGAGGCCCAATTTGGAATGAAATGAAGCCAAGTTCTCCCTTAGATGGCCAAAGCTTAACCGCAGAGGCGGAACTTCCCTGGCCTTTCCTGGAAACGGAGCCTGAAATATCCAAAGCGCAGACTGGATGGGACAGGTCTGTTCCCACTCAATCACCG
This sequence comes from Propithecus coquereli, assembly GCF_000956105.1. Classification (NCBI taxonomy): domain Eukaryota; kingdom Metazoa; phylum Chordata; class Mammalia; order Primates; family Indriidae; genus Propithecus; species Propithecus coquereli. The sequence continues at coordinate 12,128,498 of NW_012144967.1, forward strand.
TTGGCCGCACGCCTTGGTCTCTACCTGAAAAAGAGACCTGAGAGAGGAAAATGCGTGACCTCCGCCCAGCCCCGCGTTTCCCGCTCCACGGCGCCCTCTCGTGGCTAGCGGGACGCGCGGCCTTCCGGCCCGCACACTGCGGTTCTCAGCGTGCGCTGAGCGTGGGCGTCACGGTTGGCTGCAACTCCCACGGACGCCTGGGTCCACCCGGGAGATGCTGACTTAATTGGTCTGGGTGCAGTCTGGGCATCGGGATTTTTAAAACTTCCCAGGTGATTGCAGTGTGCAGTCAAGGCTGGGAACCCCTGATGAACTTCTTCCAAAGGTCTTGGGTTGGCTGAGGACATTCCTCCAGAGCCCACCAGGCTCACCCCACTTTCCGGATATAAAGGACCCTTTGAAAGTCAAAACACCTCACTGAGGGCATCACGCCTTCACACATCCACCCCCTACTCCTGAAGTACTCATGATAGTCAATGTGCTTTCAATTTCCGTTGCTTCAGAAAATGTGTTTGAAAAATTGCAGTTCCATAAATAGATAAAGCATATTATTTGTGTGGCCTGCTGACAATATCCTTGAGGAGGGTGTGTGTGTGTTTTGTGTGTGCATCCCGCTTCCTCACTATCATTTCAGGAGCTTCCCAGGGAGGCCGAGGCAGGAGGATGGCTTGAGGTCAGGAGTTCAAAACCAGCCTGAGCAAGAGTGAGACCCTGTCTCTACAAAAAAATAGAAAAATTAGCCAAGTGTGGTGGTGTGCACCTGTTGTTCCAGCTACTCGGGAGGCTGAGGCAGGAGAATCGCTTGAGCTCAGGAGTTTGAGGTTGCTGTGAGTTCTGATGACACTATTGCACTCTAGCCCTGGCGACAGAGCAAGACCCTGTCAAACAAAAAAAAAAAGCTTAGAATCTGTGAGGACGATGAGGATGAGGACAAGGACTGAGACAATACTAAAATATAAGAGTCGATGATACTAAGTATGGTAAGATAGTGCCTGCACCTTCTTGTGCCAGCCATGAGTCTGAAAAGAAAAAAAAAGATAGTGCCTGTACTAATCAGGACTGATTCTGCTGCAAATGTCAGCTGGTCGACTAAAACTCACTTAGACAACCAACCAACCAGAAAAAAAGGAATGTATCGATTCATTGAACCAGAGGAGGGAAAGAATGGAGATGAGCTGAGCTTCCTTCAGGGCCAGCTGACTCCGGGGACTGAAATGCCAAGAGGAATTTCCCCCTCACCCTCACCCCGACCCCAACCTCTGGCCTCACTCCCTGCAGCCTTCCTTCTCTTCCACACAGAGGGCTTTCTCAGAGAGCAGGAAATATGGCCCCGGGCAGTTTGGGCTCATACCCTTGGCACACTACCAAAGAGGAAGAGAAATGTTCCCTTCTGGGTTCCACTGAAAAGAAGAAAAACAAAAAAAAACAGAAAAGGAATTGAGGTGCCCGGCCTTGGTAACCCATGCACAGCCAAACAGCAGGAGTGGGGGAGCAATGTCCCCTGAAAGAAGGGGGATGATGATCACAGCAGGTAAAACCAGGGGAGCCAGTACAAGCTGTGTGATTGCTTTTCTGGAAGGAGGGTCCACAGTTTTTTAACAATCGTCAAAGGAATCCCTAACCCCAAGACAGCCCTTGAAGGGACCTTGATGACCAACCAGTTCAACTCTCCCATTTCACAGAAAAGAACACTGAGGTACAGAGGGTTTAGGTGATTTGCCTGAGTGACACGACCATGATGGGATCCTGAGTTTGATTGGATATAGTCAGGGGAGGGGACACCCGAGAAGGAGAAGTCAAAACCTGGTCCAAAGTTTAGAGTCAAGACAAACATTTTAAAGATGATGGAGTACCATAGGAAGAGAGTGTGGGGAAAAGAAAGCACAGAATGAGGTGAGACTGATTTTTTTTTTTAAAGCTAAAGCCAACAAGGGCTGCTTGGGCTAAGTTCCAAGGCCCCACCAGTGTTTATAATCTTGGAGGAATTTTAAAGAATGGGTGAGGTCTCCCCGGACTGGAAATGGGCAAATGTTGTCCTGATTTTCTGAAAGAGGAACAAGCAGATTCCAAGAACCGCAGGCTGGTAAACTGAACAAGGCTCCAGTGTGGGTTTATTAAGGACAGGTCATGCCAGATGGGTGTTGTTTCTATTTTTGAGAAAGTTCTTAGCCTGACAGTTTACTTGAGGGAATGCTCCAGACTCTTGGCTTGTTGAATCTAAAAAGAACCTTAAAAACCAGGGAGGGCAAAACTGGTGGCCCCCAGCTGCATTCAACCCTCAGACATTTTAAATAAATAAAATTTCCCATGAAATCTGCTTTTCTGGCTTCCTGATGACACTGGCCTTCATTCCTGCCCCGCAGCGGACATCACGGCCCTCAGCGGGTGACGCACGTGCACGCTCCAGTCCACCCCAGGCCGCGTCCTCCCCTGCTGCCTCGGCCTCGCCCCGCGTCATTCGGCGTTTAATCTATCCAGGTCCGGCAGGCATGTGACTGTGTGACCCTGGCCTAATCCACAGCCCCCTTATCCGATGGAGACTCCGAGAGAGGGCAAGGGAGTGGGAGCACTTCGGACTCCCCAGGAGGTGGCAATCGAGGCTGAAGTCAACTCGGGGACACTACAGACGCAGAGAGAAGCTTAGATCTGAGGAACAGACCGAAACCTGTGAGCGCGCCCGGGAAGGACAAACGCCGGGCTGTCCGCCGGAGGGGGGCGCTGGCAGAGAAGAGCTCTTTGGAGGCCTTCTCTCGCTTCTCCCCCGCACTGACTGGGGCAGTCACTGCTGCCCCAGTGCCTCTCTGGGACAGAAGCCGGGAGCAATAGCTCAGGTTGTCGGTGGGGTGATTTCAGGGCACGCCAGTAGCGCTGCTGGGGGGAGAAGCTGGCGAAAAAGGCGTGGGCCGCCCCGCTTCCCTGCGCACCGCCAGGGTGGGTGGGTCCCACGGGAGAGGCCCCTCCGCACAGCACAGCGTCTTTCTAAGAGCTCAAGCACGAATCCCCGACCACAGGCGTTGCTCGATGGCCCAGCGACAAACGGGGAGGGGACGGAGATCGGCAGTGGCTGTGTGGCGCTGGGGCTCTACGCCTGGCTTCAGCCACTGCTCCCCTTGAACTCATCGGGGACACACAGGGCGTGAACGTCCCCAAGAGACAGAGTGTCTGACGCCCGCAAGGGAACGCACCAGACGCCCGAGGAGTACATCAGGAATAAGAAGTCGTAAGAAGAGTCAAGTGAAAATATTACACATTAAGAATGGAGCAGTTAAAATAAAAATCAAAATAGATGGGACAAATAGCAGAATAGATACAGGTGAGGAAATAATTAGTGAACTGAAAAACATTAAAGAAGAAAAAGTATAAAATAAAAGCTAAGATGTACAGAAGATCCAAGAAGTGCTAATTTCCAAAAAATAAGAGTCCTACTCAGAGTAAAAGGTAAGAAAGTGGAGGAAATATTTGAAGAAATAACAACAATATGTTTCCCATGACTTAAAAAATGATGAAAGACTTCAGATTTAAAGGGCCCACAGAATACCAGACAGGATAGATAAGAAAAAACAGGATAGTTTTTTTTAAATCACACCTAGATGCATTATAGTGAAATTCAAGAACAAAAGAAGTTTTAAACTTAGTGTTTTATATCAAGTCTGTTTCTCTTTTAAATGTGAGC
>NW_012144967.1:12132630-12135760 GCF_000956105.1 Propithecus coquereli
TATCTGGACAACTAAAAATATATATATAGAAAAAATTAGCTGGGCATGGTGGCGCATGCCTGTAGTCCAGCTACTCAGGAGGCTGAAGCAGAAGGATCGCTTGAGCCCAGGAGTTGGAGGTTGCTGTGAGCTAGGCTGATGCCACGGCACTCACTCTAGCCCGGGCAACGAAGCAAGACTCTGTCTCAAAAAAAAAAAGGGGGGAAGATGAAAGAGTGATTAAGTTTAAGATTTTAGTAGAGGTGAATAAACATGGCTCTTAATAACCACAAGGCCAAAGATACAGTGTGTAGCTTTCAAAACAACAGAAGAAAATTTGATCTATCCAGTGAAAATAGGTGATGAAAAAGAAATTTCAATAAATGAAAAATACAAAACAAGATCTCAGAAATTGATACTAATATAACAGCAATTATGAATACAACTGTTGTAAATGTAATAAACTCATCAATTAAAAATTAGAGACTCTCAGAGCAGGTTTCTAAAAAATCCAACAATATGTTGTCTACAATAGACACACTCAAAATAAAAAGAGACAGAAAGATTGAAAATGAAGGAGAAAAAAGGGGATAAGCTGATTTTTAAAACTGTAGCAATATGGTAGACTAGATTATCAGGGAATGGGGAAGGTACCTTCTCTTTAGAACCAACTGAATTCTGCATAAAACACGGCTTTCTTGATTTTCTGAACTTATAGGGGGTAAGGGACAACACCAAGTGACCCCAAAACAAAAAATTTTGAAAAGAAGTAAGATGTTTCAAGACAAAATCAAAGTATGAGTGTCTGTCAAGGTTGGCATTTACCTGAAAGCTGGGGCTGGGACCTGCGGCAAAGTGAGAGAGATGTTATCTGGGTTTCCCAGATTAAGCATAAGAGCCTGGAATGGGGGTTGGAGTGAACCCAGATCAATAGTTCCTATTGGCCCAAGTGCAAATCCTCTCTGCTCTGAGAAAACATTTCTCCATTCAGGACTCCACATTTTCCACAGATGAGTCGACTAAAATGAGCCCACAAAGGTTATCAAAACACAAGGAACCCAACCACTGTGAGTGAGAGTTTGAAGAGACAATTAACAATAAATTTAAGACCTAGGGGATTTCAGATATTTGAACTATCAGATATGTATTATAAGATAACTACATATGAAATGTTGAGGAATCACAAAGCTAAGTAAAAAACAAGATATTGTCAAAAATAACCAGCAGATTTTAGAAAGAACCAAAGATAACTTTTTTTTTAGATGAGGTCTTGCTATGTCTCCTACCTAGGCTGGCCTCAAACTCTGAGGCTCAAGTGGTCCTCCCACCTCAGCCTCCCAAGTAGCTGGGACTACAAGTATGCACACTACCATGCCTGGCCCAAATATAACTTTTAGAAATGAAAAATATCATTGTGGAAATAAAAGCTCAGTATATGTGTTAAACAATAGTTAGACATAGCTAAAAAGAATTAGTTAACTGAAAATTACATATGAAGGAATTACCCAGAGAGACAAAGAAATGGAAGACATGAAGGAGAATTTAAGAGATATGGAAGACAGAGAGAGGTCTAAGACATCTATCTAATCAAAGTCCCAGAAGAAGAGAGTAGAAAAAGAATGGAAGATAGATGTACAGTCATCCCCTCAAGATCCAAGGGGGATTGGTTCCAGGACTCCCCAACGATACTAAAATTATGGATACACAAGTCCCTTATATAAAATGGTGTTGTATTTGGACAAAACTTATGTACATCCTCCTATATACTGAAATCATCTCTAGATTACTTATAATACCTAATAGAATGTAAATGCTAGATAAATAGTTGTTATACTGTATTGGCTTTTTAATTGGTTTTTTAATTGGTTTTTTTTTTCTTCCAAATATTTTCAATCTGTGGTTGGTGGAATCTGAGGATACAGAACTCACAAATATGGAGGGCCAACTGTATTCATTTTCTATTGTTACATAACATCCTCCTGTATACTTAAATCATCTCTAGATTACTTATAATACCTAATAGAATGTAAATGCTATGTAAATAGTTGTTATACTGCATTGGCTTTTTAATTTGGGTTTTTTTTTCCCAAATATTTTCAATCTGTGGTTGGTGGAATCTGAGGATACAGAACTCACAAATATGGAGGGCCAACTGTATTCATTTTCTATTGTTACATAACAAATTATCACCAACTTAGTGGCTTGAAAATACCACACATTTATTATCTTACAGTTTTTGTGGGACGGGAGCCTGCACGTGGCTTATCTGGGCCCTCTGCTTAAGGTTTCGCAGACTACAGTCAAGATGGTGGCTGGGCTGCATTCTCATCTGGAGGCTCAATGGAGGGTGGGGAGGAGAGTCTGCGTCCAAGCTCACTCAGATTGTGGTCAAAATTTATTTCCTCACAGCTATAGGAGAGAGGGCCCCAGCTCCTTGCTGGCAGCCCTTGGATGCCATCCATGATTGCCAGAAGCCACCACAGTTCCTTGACACATGGGCATTCCCAGCTTGGCTGCTTACTTCATCAAGGCAGCAAGGAGAGTCCCTAGAGTGAGTCAGCTAGCAAGACGGACTCTTATATAATGTAAAATAATCATGAAAATGACATCCCATCACCATTGCTATATCATATTGCTTAGATACAGGTCACAGGTCCCACCCACACCCAAGGGGAACAGATTACACAAAGGCATGAACACCAGGAGGCAGAGAGTAGTGTCAGGGAGGGGGCACCTTCGAGTCTGTCTGCCATAATAGGAAATATTTGAAGCAATAACAGCCAAATATTTTCCAAAACTGATTCAAAATAGAGAAAGCATAATTAAAAGAAATCCACATCTAGACACATTTTAGTGAGACTGAAAAATACACAAGGGCATGTCCACATAGGGATCAGCTGGGGGCAGTGGGGTGGGAATAACAGGAAATACAACACAGAGGAAACCTGGGATAGCAAACTGAATCACTGACGAAACAGAAATGAGGACCTGAATGTATATATCACAAGGAGCAAGAGGACGTTACAGCCTGGCATGTATTTACCCAGCAATATCACCTAAATATGTAAAGGAATATACACTTACCAAACAACACCCCTAAATATGTGAAGCAATACTGACCATCTAGGGAGAAATAGATAAATCAACAAAT
>NW_012144967.1:12135810-12137375 GCF_000956105.1 Propithecus coquereli
GGCATCGGGATTTTTAAAACTTCCCAGGTGATTGCAGTGTGCAGTCAAGGCTGGGAACCCCTGATGAACTTCTTCCAAAGGTCTTGGGTTGGCTGGAGACATTTCTCCATGAGCCCACCAGGCTCACTCCACTTTCCGGATATAAAGGACCCTTTGAAAGTCAAAACGCCTCACTGAGGGCATCGCGCCTTCACACATCCACCTCCCACTCCTGAAGTACTCATGATAGTCAATGTGCTTTCAATTTCCGTTGCTTCAGAAGATGTGTTTGAAAAATTGCAGTTCCATAAATAGATAAAGCATATTATTTGTGTGGCCTGCTGACAATATCCTTGCGGAGGGTGTGTGCGTGTTTTGTGTGTGCATCCCGCTTCCTCACTATCATTTCAGGAGCTTCCCAGGGTCTTAGGTCAGAGATCTGCTAGCCCGGGCACTCTGGCCCTAATGTGAAAAGCAGACAGTGGCTTTAGCCACGTATGTCAGAATTTAGGCTCTCGCTGTCCAGTGCTCCGTTCACTGGGGGAAATTCCAGAACTGCTGCCCAGTCAGTTAGCCAGGGCCAGCTGAAATTCCCAGGGGGCCGATGGAGAGTCACATGCACTCTCGGCTTGCAGGCTGGACCCCAGGAATCCTGGCAGAAGGATCGCCACAGCCATCCTATGACCTTGCCATTCATTTGATTCACCGTCTCTCAGTGGCGCCACATTCACAGTGTATTTAAGATGTGACTGTGCATAAGGTCGATGGGCCCCTGTCATGGTAAAGTCACCATCATCATCACAATCTCCAGCATTTTTGAGTTCTCCCATGTGCAGAGCACTTTTCAGGAACTTTTAAACATTAAAAAACAGTGTCCTTGTCCTCAAAAAATGTATAGTCCTATGTGAGAGGAGTTGATAACGTGAGGACACGTGAGAAAATAAAATTTTGTTTAATTCCATCAAAACTAATTGAGCACTTGTGTAAGAAGTTGTGTGAGACATCTTATTATATATGTTTCAGAGACAGGGTCTTGCTCTGTCACCCAGGCTGGAGTGCAGGGGCATAGTCATGGCTCACTGACAGCCTCAAACTCCTGGGCTCAAATGACCCTCCAGCCTCAGCCTCTCCAGTAGCTGGGACTACAGACATGCAGCACTGTGCCCCACTAATTTAAATTTGCTTTGTTTTGTTGTAGAGACAGGGCCTTGCTATGTTGCTCAGGCTGGTCTGGAGCTCCTGGCCTCAAGTGGTCCTCCTGCCTCAGCCTCCCAAAGTGCTGGGATTACAGGTATAAGCCACTGTATCTGGCTTAGACACTTTAAAGGTACCTTAAAAGAGGTTGGAGGCCAGGCGATGTGGCTCGTGCCTGTAATCTTAGCACTTTGGGAGGCCGAGACAGGAGGATGGCTTGAGGTCAGGAGTTCAAAACCAGCCTGAGCAAGAGTGAGACCCTGTCTCTACAAAAAAATAGAAAAATTAGCCAAGTGTGGTGGTGTGCACCTATTGTCCCAGCTCGGGAGGCTGAGGCAGGAGAATCGCTTGAGCTCAGGAGTTTGAGGTTGCTGTGAGTTCTGATGACACTA